>NW_025212400.1:24394-26418 GCF_004010195.1 Chiloscyllium plagiosum | reverse complement strand
CAATGAGGGGTATACATAATGTTGAATGGCAGCTGTCCTTTCTTTAGGGTGGTGGATTTCAAGACTGGGGGTAATTTTAAGATGACAGGAGATAGTTTAACAGAAGACATAGTGTCACAGAGCTGTCCAGCATGGAAACAGGCATTTACATCCAACTCGTCCCTACTGACCAGATGTCCTTAATTAATGTAGTTCCATTTGCCAGCATTTGGCCCTTATCCCCTAAACACTTCCTATTCATGTGCCCATGCAGATGCCTTGTAAATGTTGTAATTATACCAGCCTCCACAACTTCCTCTGGCAGCTCGTTACATACACAGCACCCCCTCTTTGAAACCGTTGCCCCTTAGATTCGTTTTAAGGCTTTGCCCTCTCACCTTCAACCTATGCCCTCTAGCTTTGGAACGTGCTACCTTGGGAAAAAGAGCTTGGTTATTCACGCTATCCATTCCACTTATGACTTTCTAACCTCTAAGATCACCTCTCAACCGCTGGTGCTCGAGGGAAAATAATCCCGGCCTACTCAGCCTCTCCATAAATCTCAGAACCTGCAACCCTGGCAGTATCTTTGTAAATCTTTTCTGAATCCTTTCAGGTTTCACCCATCCTTCCTCGATGATCAAAACATAATCACACGAAGTATTCAAAAATGGCCTCACCAATGTTCTGTTCAGCCGCAATATGACCTCCCAACTCTTATATTCAATGCACTGACCAACAGCGACAAGCATATCTTAACTATCCTATATACCTGCGACTCCACTTTCAAAATACTATGAACCTGCACCCCAAGGTCACTTTGTTTAACAACACACCCCAGGAACGTAACTTTAAATGTATAAGCCAAACCTTGATTTTCCTTTCCAAAATGCAGTACTTCACATTTATCTAAATTAATCTCCATCTGACACTCCTCAGCCCATTGGTCCATCTGATTAAGATCCCGTTATTCTCTGAGGTAACCTTTTTCTCTGTCCACTGCACCTCCAACTTTGGTGTCATCTATAAACATACTAATCATGCCTCCTATGTTCATATCCAAATCATTTATATAAATGACAAATAGCAGTGCACTCAGCACCGAACTTTGTGGACCTCCACTGGTCACAGGATTCCAGAATGAAAAGCAACCCACCGCCACCCTACCCTGCCTTATACCTTTGAGTCAGTTCTGTTTCCAAATGGTTAGTTCTCCTTATATTCCATGAGTTCCAACTTTGCTAACCAGTCTATCATGAGGAACTTTGTCGAACGCCTTACTGAAGTCCATATAGATCACGTGCACTTCTCTGCCCTCATCAATCATTTTCATTACTTCTTCAAACAAAAATAATCATGTTTGTGAGACATGATTTCCCATGCACAAAGCCATGTTGACTATCCCTAATCCGTCCTTGCCTTTCCAAATACATGTACATCCTGTCCCTCAGGATTCTCTCCAATACCTTGTCCACCACCGATGTCAGGATCATTGGTCTATAGTTCTCTGGCTTTTCCTTCCCAGTTTGTTTAATGATGGCACCACGTTAGTCAACCTCATGTCTTCCAGCACATCATCTTTGTCTATTCATGAGAAGAACTTGTCATGAAGATTCACAGCAATCATTTCCGAGCTTCCGACAGAGTTCTCATGTACAACTGATCAGGACCCATGAAGTGCATTTTGATTACACACCATTTGGATCGTTCATGGAATGAATGCCCTGAGAATTGATGAATGTGGGTAAAGTTAGAACGTTTAAAAGACATTTGATGAAGTACAAGTATAAGAGAAGGTTTGGTCCAAGTGCATGCAGGTGGGACTGGTTTAGTTTGAGACTATTACCAGCATGGACTGTATGAGCAGATAGGTCTGTTTCCAAACAACCACTGTAACTCTATGTGTGTTTGTGTGTCCAAGCATGTATCTGCATATTTCTTTCCACGCTTGTCTATTTTTGTGTGTCAATATGTGTCTCTGTGTGCCCCCGTGTGTATCTATCTCTCTGCGCATGTTATGTGTCTGTTTCTGTGTGTGTGTGTGT
>NW_025212400.1:16504-23111 GCF_004010195.1 Chiloscyllium plagiosum | reverse complement strand
CGGTCAGTGGGACGTGGATG
The DNA here is from genome assembly GCF_004010195.1 of Chiloscyllium plagiosum. Classification (NCBI taxonomy): domain Eukaryota; kingdom Metazoa; phylum Chordata; class Chondrichthyes; order Orectolobiformes; family Hemiscylliidae; genus Chiloscyllium; species Chiloscyllium plagiosum. Next base: position 23,091 of record NW_025212400.1, on the reverse strand, counting down.
TTTCAGAATCTCCACACGAGGTGTCCCCGTCTTTTCCGGCTCCTATCAGGGTCCTCCCCACATGGCGCGGGGAAGGGGACGGAGGGAACGGATATCGGGCACTCCACCACGCGGCTTGGCCCTTTCTGTCCTATTCCAGCCTGTTTCTCCTGGAATTGGAGTAAGGGAGGGCGGGAATGAGGGTGGGAGTGGGTGACCCTGTTGTTAGTACTGGTGCAGGTGGGGAGGTGGACATGGTGAGGTGTCCGGACGGGGACAGTCTACAGTGTTGTGTCCATGCAATGTTGTTAGTGTGGGGGTATAGTGGAGGGAGAGAGAGAGAGAGAGAGATAGAGAGAGGTGGGGTGAGGGGTGGACAGAGAATGCGATGCAGTGAGAGTGGTGGAGCATGAGCCTCGTTCGGTACTTGGTGCTATAACAGATATAACAGTGACTGTGAGGGAACAGAGAGAATACAGTGACCCTTACCCTGACAGATTGGGGAAGGTTATTGATGCGTGTCCTGTATTTGTGGACATTTCTTCAGACCGCACATACTGCACTGAGCTGGGTGGTGAGTTCAGACCGTGTTCAGTGGGTCTGGTGGTGTGGCCCCCTCTGGGAAAAGAATGGTCCTCCTCTGTACTAGCCCATTCACCAGGACCTCCTTGCCCCTGTCGACAAATGGTCTGCTCCACCGTCCTCTCCGACATATCACCACACCCAACTTCATTTACCTATGACATTCTCAGCTACTTTCCCCCATTCCCATCCTCTTCCCATTTATCTCTCAGCACCTTTAGGCGACAAGTCTCATTCCTGATGAAGGGCTGACACATCGAATGTGGATTCTTCTGCTCTTCGGATGCTGCCTGAAGGGCTGTGCTTTTCCAGCACCACATTCTCGATTCTGACCTCCAGCATCTGTCATCCTTAATTTCTCCCTTGAGTTAGTGTATCCAGAAATTTCCCCACCAGACATTTTATGCAGCTGGTCAGTTATTTTATCCCAGTCTCCTATTATAAACAGATGGAACTTATATAGCCTTGCACAGCTCTGGAAATTCTCCCAGATACGAGGAAATGGTAAAACGAAAGATCGAAAGCTTTCTAGTCGGTCCATCAGTAACTCTCATCCATTACATCGAGACTGACTAAATACTCCCTTTTATTATGATATGAAATGTGATGTAAGGAAGGGGTTAACTGAATCTGTTTGTTCAGTGACTGTGATTAATGTCAGCCTCCATGGATTGTAATTATTGCTGATAAATGGGCTCCGTCAACATGTTATTCCGCAGTATGAGTGGGACCATCACCGACAGCACAAACAGGGATCTGTGGCTCCAGAGAGAGGGGAAAGAGAGATCAGGATCTGAGAACATTAGACTGGAATATTCCAACAATGGAACAGAATCTGAGAAGGTTAGATTGGAATATTCCAACAATGGGCAGGGGTTTATCCAATTTGGTTTGGTTCCTTTCTACACATTATGTTCAGTCGTCGTTATCATGGCGGATCTATTATGCTCTTTTCATTATTCAATATATTTATTATCCTCTCCTGTCTATTGTTGGTGTCCCTGGTAAGTCTCACTGTCCAGATATTTTCTCTATAAACCAGTTACGACTGAATTTCTGTTACTTCATATAGTCTAATCTTGTTGCCACCAATGGTGTTCCTGGTGATACTTTGAATCCAGTTCAATTCCTGCCTCCCTCCTTGCATCTGACTGTATTACTCGTGGGTCTCTATGTTGACCTACTCAGTTTCAGATGTCAATCATCGTCTCTCTGCCCTTGTTATTCAAATATTGGGAGTGTGAAGATCATTGTCCTCCATTATGTTCACAAACTCAATTTCCTTCCAGGGATTCCATCCCATCCCTGGCCGACATCTTTTTTTTTCATTCATTTGTGGGACTTGGGTGTTGCTGACTGGCCAGCATTGATAGATCATTTCTATTTGCCCCTGAGAAGGTGACAGTGAGCTGCCTTCTTGAATCACTGCAGTCCACTTGCTGTTGGTTGACCCACAATGCCAGTAGGGAGGGAATTCCAGGATTTTGACACAACGACTGTGAAGGAACAGCAGTATATTTCCAAATCAGCGTGATGAGTCGCTTGGTGTCGGCTGGGAGGCAGGGGGGTGGGTGGGGCGGGGGTGGCGCGGGGGGAGGTGAAACATGCAGGTTGTGTTTCACACAGACGAATCACAACTTTGGTGATCCCTTTGGCCATGAGCTGATTCCTGACACCATGCCCTGACCATTATTAACTTTAACTGTTTGAGCTGAGAAATACAGACTTAAAGATGACCACAATCTGCTGCTAACACTCTCGGTTTTAAACCTGCAGAAACAAATCTTATTCGAGCTAATCCTGAAATCCCATCCATCTGACATTTCTGCGCACGTTGATCTATATCGCTATTATGTCTGGCAATGCCTTTATTTTAATATTCTCAAACACTTTAACTCATCTGTTCATGAAACATTGCCCAATCTCTCTGTGTCTATTCTCCAAATTTCTGCCAGTGGTTCATATTTAACCTGGTTTCCTTCATATGTATTTTCTCTCATGCAATGAGTTTTGCATTGAACATCCAAGTGCATCACATACACGCACCCACACACAAACGTGCATGACACACACACACACACATACATACCTTCACTTTTACTAGTCCAATGGAGATGGAAGTCCTCCCCTTATAGACACTAATCTGTTGTGTGCATCATTCCCATATGATAATAAAATTTTACAATACTCCCCATGCTAGGCAGATAGCGCAGTTTACTGAACAATACACGAGCACAGTCTGCACAGCTCCCCACGCTGGGCTGTCATCTTGTCCCAGCTTATGAAGTTTGAAGTGAAAGGTGAAGCAGATTCAGAGTTTGATTGAACAAACCATTTCAACTCACCTGAAAATACCTTTATTCAATGTCCTCATTCTTGTAATTTTGCTCTCTAAGGATTCACTCCTCCAGTTCGTCACACTGCCCTGTCTTTTTCTCCATATCTCCACAACATGTTCACAGGTAATTAATGTGAATCTCTCTGTCCCTCTGTCCCTTTCCGTGGCCTTGGTTTCTGGCTCCCTAGTGTATCACTGCTGAGCATCGTGAAGCTCAGAAACAACGCAATGGTGTGTATCAGGCTGTTGTTCACTTCCCGACGTGTCCCATGTGGTGCTCCATGGACAGTGGGGTGTATGTCAGGCTGTTTGTATCCCTATCGGAGGAGGTATCTGGGGAGTAGAAGAAGGTGAAGAAAGCATATGAGCTTGTGCCAGAAGCCGACAGTGTTTCAGGAATCTAAAAAGGTTCCTGGATTTAAACGCACATTAAGTTTGAAATAATCAAACAAAGTAATTTTGAAAAGTGGGGAGGGGTTTTAAAAGCAGAGCAAATCTATGACACTCTTAGAACAGTTTTTATTTCGAAGGAGTTCAAAAGTTCACTTCCTGCAATAGAGAGAACTCGCGCAGAAGAGCAGAGAGTTACAATGGCAAGATTAGAAGCAGAAATGGCTGATGATTATGAGTTCGCCCATAAATAAAAGTTTGGATTCCTGATGGATTGAGAGGATGTGCGAGAACGTCTTAAAATATACACTTGTGAGAGTAAGGTTTACTGGCATCGGCCAGGAGTAGCAGGAAAAGAGGTTACAGCATTAAGAGGGACTGAGGCATGTAATTCCTTGATGCTGAGAAATGAGGAGACGTCATTCAGAAGGACTATTGAAGAAATGCAAAATGCTCCATTATGTAACGTTTGGTTGGAGTGTCCGGTGAAACCATCAATAGAAGTATTTCACAACTGGGAAGGAGACCTTGAGCTTGGTGTTGGTGTCACAATATTTCAGCATTTAACTTGCAAATAACGTGGCTGAGACAAATCTATATAAGATTATAATGCCTGAACGTCTTTGGAGAAATTTAGGGAGAAAACAGCTGTTCTGTTCAGATATGGGTTTTTATTGCTGCTATTCAGTTTGGAAGTTATACAAATGACAGGACAAGAAACTGTACTTGCTGACAAGTTGTCGAGACTTGGATGAAGAAAGACAGAGGCGTTCTGCGGCAGGAGTGAACTAACTGAAATAGAATGGAATTGTGAATGGTTGCACACTTACTGTCAATGTCATATATATGTATTGTAGTCCACTAATAGAGTAAGAATAATGGTTTTAAAATGAAACTACCGTTGTGTATTGATGGTTCATTTTGTCAAAGGGTGTGTGTGTGACGATACTGTCATTTTGAAAATGATATATTCTCTTGTGTTTGTTTTTTAAGAGAGTCTTAAAGGCTAAGATGCTGATCTGCCGCCTGAATACGGCTGAAGTAAATAACTGAGACTGCCTTTATGTTCATTTTGTCAATAGGGGAGGTGTGAGAATGCAGTCATTTTGAAAAGGTTATCTTCTTTTTATTTTTTTTTGAAGAGAGGACTTAAAGGCAGAAATGCCGAATTGCCTACTGAAAACGGCTGAAGTAAATAACTTAGGAGGCCTTTAGGTTTTATTTAAACTGTGGTAACAATTGAAGGGCTGTGGCCAGCTCTCCCAGACCAGGTCTTCTCGTTTTAGCTGCAGCATTCAAAAGCTGCTCGGGGTCCCAGGAGGGTTGGAAGCTTCAATACATGATCCGGAGCTGCTCCTCTCTCTGAAAATTCTCTTGAAGTTGCTTCCTCCTGGATTGGAGAACTGCACCTAAGGTTTTGTGTTTGAATGTACCTTTGTGTCAAGGAACATGTTTATGGAATGTTCCTGTATTAGCACAGTTAATTAGTAGAAGGCACTGTATCTATTGTTTGCGTAAGTGTTCCACTTGAGAAGCTATCTCAAATTGTTCAACTCTTTGGTTGTGTTTTAATTGGAGTGTTTGAATGGATTACATATCACTTAACGTTGAGTAGTTTGACCAGTTGCAACACATCTGGAACGCACAGTTCACATCTACAGTTAAAATAAGGAAAAGTTAAGATCTAGTCTGCCTTTTTAAAATATTTTGATGGGTCTGCTCTGGTCCATAAGACTTGTAGCTGAAGGACTTCTGACTGAGTCCTGTTATTGAAAAGATAGTGGTGGTGCTGGGGATAGTTTGCTGGAGGTTGTGCTGTGAGCTGCCTCGGACATTTAGGGAGACGTGAGGATTTGGTGACACAAAGGAGTATGTGGACTGTAGTTGTAGCATATGGGTCTGTAACATGAACAATAAATGGAGCAGAGGCTGCAGAGAAGGACAGCTCTGAAACCATTGAGTGAGTGCCTGTGGGGAAAGGGATCTGCGGTATCTTTTTGTGTTTTTGGCTGGACAAACACACACTCGTACTATCCCTATCCGTCCACACACACTCCCCTGTCTCACATGCACACATGTACACTCTGCTCTGTCACACGCATGCACACCCACACCCACTATGTTTTCATTCCGCACTCACACACACACTTCCCATCAGTCTCTCTCACTTACACACATTCTCTCATGAGGAGTCACAGATGATGAATAGATAAAGTAAATGTGAGGTATTGCATTTTTGGTAAAATGAACAAGCGCATGACATAAAACAAATAAGAATACAGTCCTAAGTAGTATTTCAGGCCATAGAGATCGAGGGACTGTGATACATAATTATTTGAACTTTGCATCACATGACAAAAAAAAAGTGTTTTAAAGCCATTTAGCACGTTTGCCTTCGTCGCTAAGACGTTTCACTTTAGGTGTCGGTATTTCATATTGATTTTGTTCAGGGCAATGATTAGGCCTCTTTTGGAGTATTGGGTCCAGTTCTGATCACACAGTCAGCGGAAGGGCATTATTAAGCTTGTTAGAGTTAAAATATATTTACTGGAATGTTACTAAGAATGGAGGAATTGGGGTATAAGGAGAGATTGGATTGGATCTTATTTCCTTGGAGGGCAGAAGATCCAAGGGTAACATTATAAAATCATGAGAGATATTGATAAGGTGAATGGCATGTTTCTGTTCCTTCGGACGGAGGAATTCAAAACCAGCGAGAATATTTTAAAGTGAGAAGAGAAAGATTTCAAAAGTACATGCGAGACAACTAATATAGAGATATTAGTGTGTGTAAAATGAACTTTCAAAAGAAGTGGCGGGTGCAGATACAGTTACAACATTTGAAATATGTTTGGGCAGGTACAAGAATAAGAATGGTTTGGAGGGATATGGGCCAAACTTAGGCTGGTAGTATTAGTTAAACAAAAGAGGTGAACATGTCTAGCATTGACTTGCTGGCACCATTGGGTCATTGAGAATGCTTTCGCACTTATCATTTGTCAGAGGGTAGAGCAAATTAAATGCACGTAACAGAATGTGCAATCAAATTATCTCGTCTCCTTCCACCAATGGTTCACTGAAGACAATTGCTGTGGAAACACTCCTTAATATGTCCACTGTTTGTCATTAATACCTCCCAAAGACAAATTACTTCCACATTGCAGAGGGAGCCCAGACGTTTCTCCATATAAGCCCCAGTACAACAGCAATCCTCTCTGCACCCCTCTAAAGAGAGACTGTCTGTGTGTGTGTGTTTGTGTGTGTGTTCGTGTGTGTGTGTTTCTGTGTGTGTGTGTGT
>NW_025212400.1:0-13479 GCF_004010195.1 Chiloscyllium plagiosum | reverse complement strand
GTCTGCATATCTTTCCACTCTGGGTAGATTGGGGATTGTATTGTACAGTACAATCTGCATAGTGTTGCCTGATGAACGCATATCTCATCAGGGTTTATAGATCAATGCACTACTGAGGTCTGCACAGTGTTCCACTCTGGAGCGATTGCAGGGTTGTGTTCAGAAATATACGAGCCTGGTTTGCGTAGTGCTCCATGCCAAATAGATTTCTCACCTGGGTTTATATTATCTGGGCTGGCTCTCTGAGGTGGATTGAGAATGTGACACAACTAATGATTTCAATTGATATGGCAATGGCTTTACTTTTGTTCTCATTCTTGTGATTGGACCCTCCAAATTCTGAATTCTCTGGCCAGTCCCATTCTTCATTTGACCTCCATAGTTCAGTAACTTGTCGTCCCATGAGTAATTGTCCAGTTCTAATGTGAGTAAAACTGTTCTTTCTATTTCCCTGGCCTTTGGCATTGCTTACCCTGGAGCATCGGGATTCACCATCATAAAAGTAAGGTCACTCGTCAGACTTAGCCCTCCAGGGGATATAGCCCCAGCCTATTCATACTCTCAGTATAGCTCAACCTCACCCCCTCCTAAACCAGCAATATACTTGGAAAATGATTCTGCACTCTTTCAAGTTTAACAGCATCTTTCCTATAGCAGGGAGAACAGAAATTAAGGCAGTATTACAGAAGTGTGTCATCCAGTGTGTAGGCGGAAATGATTAGTGCAGATACTGAAGATTAGTGTCGGTAATGTGGTGCTGGCAGTATCTGAGGAGCAGGAACATCAATGTTTCTGACAAAAGCGATATCGGCTGCTACCTGACCTGCTGTTTATTTCCAGTACCACACTCTGAACCCAGTGTATATCCCAGATGACCTCCTTCTTCAAAGACTGCAATTTCCACTCCCACTTAGTTGATGCCCTCCAGTGCATCTCATCCACTTCCCACATCTCCACCCCTCCAAACGCAACAGCGAAAGAACACCCTGTTCCTCATCTTCCACATCACCAAACTTTCAGATACAATGCATTATCCTCTCCCATCTGTGCCACCTAAAAACAGACCCCACCACCAAAAATGTATTTCCCTCCCCACCCCGGTCTGTGTTCCATAAAGAACATTCCCGGTGTGACTCCCTTGTCAGGTCCATGCAACCCATCAACTAACCCTCCACACCCAGAACCTTCCCCTGCCACCGCAGGAGTTGTAAAGCCTGCACCCACACCTCCCCACTCACCTCCGTCCAAGACCCCAGAGGAACCTTCCACATCCACCTGATTTTTACCTGCAATTCCATACATGTCACCTACTGTAGCCGTTTCTCCCGATATTGTCTCCTCTACATTGGGGAGACAGGAAGCCAACTTGCGGAACACTCCAGATAACATCTGTGGCACACCCGCACCAACCAATCACTCCGTGCCATGGCTAAACACTTTAACTCCCTCTCCCAGTCCGCCAAGGACCTGGGCTTCGTCCACCGCCATCCTTAACCACCCGATGCCTGGAGGAAGAAAACCTCATCTTCCACCTTGGGACCCTGCAACCACACGGAATAAATGTGGATTTCACCAGTTTTTGCATTTTCCATCCCGCGACCTTATGCCAAATCCAATCTTCCAACTCAGCACGGCCCTGTTGATGTGTCCGACCTATCCACCTTCCTTCCTACTTATCAGTTCCACCCTCCTCTCTGACATACCACCTCCAACACTAACTTCATCGACCTATCACATTCTCAGCTACCTCCCCTTCCCATTTATCTCTCAGCCACCTTGGGCCACAAGCCTCATTCCTAATGAAAGGTTTACACACAAAATGTTGATTCTCCTGTTCCTCGGATGCTGCCTGACCGGCTGTCCTTTCCAGCAGCATAATCCCGATTTTGATCTCCAGCACCTCATATCCTCACTTTCTCCCTTGAGTTAGTGTATCCAGAAATTTCCCCACCAGAGATCTTACGCAGTTAGTCTGATATTTTAACCCTGTCTCCTTTTATATACATACTGAGAAATGTACGATACTGCAGTTCTCTTACAATACCCATGCATTCAAGGAAAAATATTTTAAAATTGAAAGATTTATAGTCCATCCATCAGTAACCCATTCCATCCAGACTGAGTAAATATTTCCTTTTATTGTGATATGAAATGTGATGTAAGGAAGTGGTTAACTGAACCTGTTTGTTCAGTGATTGTGATTAATGTCAGTCTCCATAGATTGTAATTATCCATTGGAGTGTTTCCATCTTTTAATCATAAATGAGCTCCGTTTAACGTGTTATCACACAGTATGAGTGGGAGCATCACCAACAGCACGAACAGGGATCAGTGGTTCCAGAGACAGGGCGAGGAGAGAGCAGAGACTTACAATGGCCAGATTAGAAGCTGAAATGGGTGCTGATTATTAGTTTATCCACAAATAAAAGTTTGGATTCCATGAGGGCTTGAGAAAAATGTGTGAGATCTTCTTAAAATGTGTACCTGTGAGAGTAAGGTTTACTGGCATAGGCAGGAGTAGCAGGTAAAGGGGTTACAGATTTAAGAGGTACAGAAGCATGTCATTCTTTTATGCTGAGACATGAGGAGACATGTCATTGAGAAGGAGTATTGGATAGATGAGAAGTGCTCCATTATGGAACGTGTGGTTGGAGTGTCCGGTGAATCCATCAACAGAAATATTTCACAATTGGGAAGGAGACTTTGAGCTTTGTGTTTTTGTTACAACATTTCAGAATTTAAATTGCCAATAACGTGTCTGAGATGAATCTATATACTGATCATAACGCTGAAACGTTTGGAGAAATTTAGGGAGAAAACTTCTAGCCTGTTCAATTTGAAAGTTATACAGGTGGCTGGACCAGAAGATGTACTTGCTGACAAGTTGTCGCGACTTGGATGAAGAAAAACAGAGGTGTTCTGTGGCAGGAATAAACTGGCTGAAATAGAATGGAGTTGTGAATATTTGCATGCTTACTGTCAATGTCATATATAAGTATTATAGTCTACTAAAACAGAAAGAATAATGGGTTTAAAATGAAATTACCGTGTGTATTGATTATTCATTTTGTCAAAGGGTGTGTGTGTGTGACGATACTGTCATTTTAAAAATGATATATTCTCTTGTGTTTTTTTGAAGAGATCTCTTAAAGGCTGAGATGCTGATCTGCTGCCTGAATACAGCTGAAGTAAATAACTGAGGCTGCCTTTATGTTTTATTAAAACGGTGGGAATAATGGAAGGGCAGCGACAAACTCTCCCCGATTAGGTCTTCTCGTTTGTTTTTAGCTGCAGCATTCAGAAGTTGCTCGGTGTCCCAGAAGGGTTGGACGTTTCAATACATAATCCCCAACAGCTATTCTGTTTGAAAATTCACTTGAATTTGCTTCCTCCTGGATTGGAGTGTTCCACATAAGATTTTGTGTTTGAATTTACCTTTTTGCCAAGAGTTACGTTTATGGGATGATCCTGTTTTAGCACAGTTTATTAGTAGAATGCGGTGTATCTATTGTTTGTTCCAATAGAAAAGCTATCCAAACTTGATCTTCTCTTTGGTTGTGTTTTGATTAAAGCGTTTGAATGGACTGCATTTTGTTTAACGTTGAGAGGATTGACCCGTCGCAACACATCTGGAACACACAGTTCACGTCTACTTTTATAATAAGGAAAAGTTAGGGTCGGGGCTGTCTTCTGAAAATATTTTGTGGTGGTCTGGCCTGGCCCATAACACTTATAGCTGAGAGGATTCTGATTGTCTCCCGTTATTTAAAAGTTAGTAGAGGGGCTGGGGGTGGTTTGCTGGAGGTTTTGCTGTGAGTTGCCTCAGACATTCAGGGAGTCTTGAGGATTTGGAGACCTGGCTCTGGATGAATGATGGGGACTACAGCATCTGGGTGTATAACAAGAACAACAAATGGAGCAGAGGCCGCAGAGGGGGGAAGCTCTGAAACCATGGAGTGAGTGTGGGTGGGGGAAGGGATCTGCTGTATCCGCCCTGGGTTTTCCAGGAACAGCTTCCCAAACTACAATTAATCCAGGAGCAGAGTGTGAGGGGACCCTGATTGAACAAGGAGCTGGTCACACAGCGGTGTCATCTCCGTCTACACATCCTGCAACTTCGCACCAGGGGGAGAAGGGTGCTGACAGTGGCTGTTAGGGTGACAGTTTCATTCAGCTTCTGTGTTCTGGAACTTTCTGGGCAGGAGCGGGTGACATATCCATCATCTCCCAGTATCTCAGCATCAATGTCACCATTCAGTAATGAAGGATATATATGCTGGATGAGGTGAATGTTTTCTCCCTTAGCAAGGAGATGACAGGTGTACACATGTTTTCCCAGTATAGCAGGATTCCGATGACGTACATGGCTCTGTGGGGTACCAATATCGGTAGCGAGAGTTAGAGGAACTGAAGGAACTCTCACCTCATTAATATTACAGTGTGTCCATGCACAGTACATCACGTTGGTGAATACCCAATGTCATGGAAGCAGCCGCAGCCTCTTCATTCAGAAGTAGTTCGCCATCCCCATCGTCTTTGGGAAAGAAATGATAGCCTCTCGGCTAAAGGCTGTCCCATTGATACCCGGCTCAAAACACCTTCCCCCTTACCACTCCCCACCGTCAACTAATCACATCAAACTATCCCGTGTGTACTGAGAGCAATAGGGCCACTGGAAATATCAGGGAGCAGACCATCAGGGAGATGGAGCAACACTGCCCATGTCTGAACGGGTCAGAGTGATCCCTCCAGAACACACTGTGTCACTATATCCAGTAATCCTTCTCCATTTCAGTAACATACTGCCTTCCATACTTCTGAATATAAAAAGGTTTTATTTAAAATTGTGGTTATAAACCTGAGTCGTGCAAGTCACGAAAGTATGAGGAGCACATTAGCTTCAGTGAATTGGAGAAGTACAAAAAAAGGTTTACTGGAAGACAGGCAATGGTTGTTGTTTAAATAAACGTCTTAAAATGAACAATACACACATGTCCACCACAGTTCAAACAGCAAAGGGGTAAGGTGACTTAACAATAGTCAAGTTTGAAGCGGCACAGTGGCACAGTGGTTAGCACTGCTGCCTTACAGCGCCAGAGAAATAGGTTCAATTCCCGTCTCAGGCGACTGACTGTGTGGAGTTTGCACGTTCTCCCCGTGTCTGCGTGGGTTTCCTCCGGGTGCTCCGGTTTCCTCCCACAGTCCAAAGATGAATTGACCATGCTAAATTGCCCGTAGTGTTAGGTAATGTGTAAATGTAGGGGTATGGGTGGGTTGCGCTTCGGCGGGGTGGTGTGGACTTGTTGGGCCGAAGGGCCTGTTTCCACACTGTAAGTAATCTAATCTAATCTTAACAAAAGAAGTTAAACGTTGCATTAGATCAAAGGAAGCAGCTCAGGAAATTGCCAGATATTGTGGCAAGCCATGGATTCAGAGACATTTGAGGACCAACGAACTGATAAGGAAATTTTTAAAAATGCAAACGAACAAGAAACATTAGGATGACCAAACGCTTCTCTCGATACTAGGATGGTAAAGTGAAGGCAAGGACACGTGCGGAATGGTGAATACCAGGCAAGATAATTCCTTGCGAGAACTAGAAAATTACAGAGAAACTAAACAGTTACTTTCATGTTAATCTTTTTAGAGGCAAGATTAACTGACGGTGAAACTCAGTTTGTGTTCTCCAATAATTGACAAAATGAAAGGAGATCGCAGTTAAGCCTAGAAAGGTCACACAGAGAGATGGACTGATACAGGTGCATGGAGAAGTGCTGCCAGGCAAGGTTAGGGAGAATCCCAAGATGTTCTCCACGTACATTATTCAGAACAGAATAACCAGGAAACAACTAGGGCCCATTAGAGACCAAGGGAGCACGCTGTGTGTGAAGCTGGAGAACATTGATCGATTGTTACATGAAAGCTTCTACCTGTTTTACTTGGGAAAAGGAGGATGCAGGGACAGAATTCAAGAAGATGGATTGGGCAGCTCTTGAACAGATTGATATAAGATGCGAGCAGGGAGTGGAGGCTTTGGCTGGTATAAACTTGCCAGGTCTGAATGAGTTGTATCACAGGCTGCTGTTGGAGACAAAGGACAAAAGGCCCTGACTCAAATTTTTAAGTCGAATCTGGACACAGGGAAGTTGAAGATGCCAGATAACTGGAGAACAACGCATGTAGTCCCATTTTATGGGAAGGTTGGTGGAAATAGACCGGGGAATTGTATCCAGTGACTAGTAGATCAGTGTTAGGGGAAGTATTGTAGGAAATAGGAAAGGAGAAAATTGACCTCCGTTTAGAGAGGCAAGGTTTGATCAGGAATAGTCAGCATGACGTCATCAATAGGAAGTCTTACCAAATGAAATTTATTGTATATTTTCGAGCATGTTGTTTATATCGTTTTTCAGCAAGGCTTTTGACAAAGCCTCATATGCGAAACTGATTTTTAAAACGTCATGATATCAAGAGTAACTTGGTGAATTACGTTAAACATTGTCTTAGTGGCAGGAGACAGAGGGTGGTGGCGGAATGTTGTTTGTGTGACTGGAGACGAGTGTCTGCTGGTGCAGAATATGTTATTATTTGTGGCATTCATTAATGATCTAGATAGATGTGAATGTGTAGGGGGGTGGGGGGGTGTGATAATTAAGTTTGTGTTTGTCACAAAGATCGGCTGGGTGGTTGACAGTGTTACAAGAAGATACGGATGGAATGGTCAGATGGAATGTAACCCTGATGTACTTTGGAAGAAGGAACCAAAAATGGGGGTATGCAATTAATGGCAGCATACTAGGAAGCTGAGAGGGTGTTTCAGATTCAGATTCAGATTCACCACAGATCCCTGAATGTGACTGCACAGGTTAATAGGTTAGGGAGAAAGTGAGGACTGCAGATGTTTGAGATCAGAATCAAGAAGTATAGTTCAGGAAAAGCACAGTCGGTCTGGCAGCATCCAAGGACTTTGCTGAAATCCCAAACCCAGTGTACAAAATCAAATATTATGGGATTGTGGAAAATATTTGGACAAGGTTTCAGGATTGGACAGTTGGCAGGAAAGAGTGAGTAGAAGTTTTTAATTTTGATTTAATGACCAAGTGTATTTTACAAGAGAAATACAATAAAAATACAGTGAGAAGTTTTCACTTGTTGCCACAAAGTGGTGTCATTTTGAATAATTGAAGACAATGGAATAAACAGAGGATACAGCCTGAAGAGAGTTTATGGGTTGTGAGACAGCTCCTCACTATCGACCTCTCCTGCAGCCCAATCCCTCCATTACAGCTTCATTCCCATCTACATCAGACCCCAGCAACATCGAATTTGCTAATCCTCAGGCACCATCTTTGCCACTGGGCAGATACTCCTCCATCACCAGATCATTGCCCCCTGTGCCAGGCCATTCCAATGTCAGAGACATGTCTCTTACTGCTGGGCCCACGTCATCGATGTTACCATAATGGCCTTCCACTATCTGCTTCATCACCACCAGTGCAGGACCCAACCAACAACAAGTCTCCAATCCTCAGGCATTGTCTTTTGCCGATGGGCCCTATCTCACTCAAGTTGCCTCTGCTGATGTAGCAGCTGCCAATTCCAGGTCATGTGCTTGGTCCAGAAAAGTAAGTAAGGACTCAATCTCCTCCGCACTGGGCTCACCTTGAGGTCCAAACCCTGAGTCCAGCTTTAGGTCAGTAAATTACAGAAAGAAAAGTGGAGGAGAATATAAGAAAAAGAAAGCAGGTCAGAGTGTACAAGCTCCAGCAAAGGAGCCCTTGGACCGGGAACACAGAAATGAAAGAATCCTTCTATTGGAGATGAAGGTCTGTGGAGTATCTCATGAATATGTCCTTGGGTCCCAGCTATTGCAAACATCTCAAACAGTTGGTTGATGGAATCAATTGCAATATATCTCAGTCTGCTGTAGGAGAAATGTATTGATGCGATTCTCGGCCATGATGAGAACGTGGGAGACTCATTGTATTGAATTACCTACTCCTTTTCCAATGTTTGTATGCAGTCTGTGGGAATGCTCTGTCAATGTTGTCACAAGCTCTCAGATGTTAGGAAGGAGGTCTCTGTATGGTTGACAGGCCTGTGTTTCCCTTTTCCGATGCAGAAGCTGGTGCCCGGTGTTCTGTCTGGTTTTATCCTTTAAAACCTTGGAGCAGTTTGATACAATTGAGTGCCTTGATTGGCTGTTTCAGAGACCATTGAAGAGTTTATCACATGCCTGTGTGTCTGGAGTCACTTTTAGGCGAGACCAGGAAAACATGGGAGATTTATATCTTGAAAGCACATTGGGGAAGCAAATTGGTGTTTACAATTGACATTGGGTTCAAGGTCATTATTACTGACACAAGATTTTAGATATCGATATTTTATTAATTGTTATTAACTTCCACCAGCTGCCAGAGCATTAGCCTGGTCTGGATTAGAAATCCAGTGACATTTCCATCTCCACATAGTAACCTAGCGCAAACCACACTGAGCAGTTTATTTCTGTGCTGCTTGACAACTTTGTCCAAAAGAACCCCCAACAATTTGACTGTCATGATGGAATTGCGGGGGTGATGTTGGTCATACTGTAATTATTCTCCTCTTAGGGGACTTGTCATAGTTGAGTAATTTCCCACATTGCCAGATAGATGTCAGAGTTGGAACTGGAATGAAACAGCTTCCCCAGGGACACGGCTTGTTGTACATTGCCTTTGTTATATCGACTGTGTTCAGATGTTTCTTCATGTCACATGGAGCGAATTGATTGTTTGAAAACTGCCATCTATAATTCTGTGGGCATCCTGACAAGGTGAGGTAAATCATTGACTCAATACTTCTGGCTGAGTATGGCGCAGGTAACTATATGCTTGCCTTTTGCACTGATATGCAGAGCTGTTCCATTATTAAGGAGGGAGACATGTGTTGGGCCCTCTCCTGCAGTGAGTTGTTTAATCCATTTATGACTAGATGTGGCAGGACTGTAGAGCTTCGAACTGATCTTTTGGTCTTGCAAATATTCCGCCCTCCCTGTCAGATGGTACTTCTGCTGTTTGGAATGTAAACAGTCAATTGTGGTAGCTTTATGGTTTGCCATCAGTTTTAGATACACATAGTTCTGCCCTGGAATATTCACCACACTCATAGCCGAAGCATGGATCTGCTTATTGGTAATGATAGACTGAGGGATTATCCCGTGCAAAAAGTTACAGATTATCGTTGAATATAATTTTGCTTCTGCTGCTGTTGTGACCTACAACATCACATGGAACACACAGGTTGAACTGCAATATCTCCAATACAGTCCTGCTGCCTGTCTCCCAGGTCACAACAAGTCCCATTCACCCATCAACCCTGTACTCCGTGACCAAGTCTGGCTTTTGATGTGGCACACTTCCAATTTTATATTCTCATTCTACTGAGGGCCTCTCCATGGTGTCGCACTTATAATTTGTCTCATTGCCCAACACCCATTAACATAATCATCTGAATCCTTTCCTTTCCAGTCTGTGCTACCTAATGTGTTTAGAGTGAATGCATGTCACTCTGTTTCTCTCCCTGACTAACAGTGAGAAACAGAGTGGTGTCAGTGATGCCGGCTTTACGTCGTTTCAGAGACACGGAAATTGTGCATCTTGTGTTATCTTTCGCTTCCCGGTATATGGCGCTTCGGTTTGAACAGGGCGTTTGAGCCACGTTGACACATGTCTTTGAAACGTGGTGAAAAGCAGAAATTGCTCGAGAAATTTGGCAGGTCAGGCAGCATCAGGGAGTGAAAGCAGACTTAATCATTTGGGTGCACTGACCATTCTTCAAGGCTCACAGGTTTTTTTTGTTCTCGTTTCAGATTTCTAGTATCCAGAGTTACTTGTTTTATTGAAAATGTGCTTTTTTTTCATTTCTGGAGAAACACAGCAGATCTGGCAGCATCTGCGGAGAGAGAGAAACATATCTGGCATTTCAAGTCCAGTGTGACTCCTCTTCAGAACAGAAAAAGATTGGAAAATGGGCTTTTAAATCCCTTGACCGACGTAGAGGAGGGGTGACGGGAAACAAGATGGTGTGGAGGAGCAATGCCACTGACAAATTGACTTTTATTTCTGGTAAAAGACAATCAAATGTAAAATGAGTATTAATTAGATTGTGAAGGGGGAAAATGAGTTCGTTAATTAAGTGCAAGACAAACGATTCACAAACAGGGCAAGTTCATTGGGAGACCAGGAGAAAGAATGTGTGAAGAATGGAGAACAGCCATAATGCGGTCAGGCTGTGAAAGTATAGAATTGAATAAAAATTCCTTCAGGATAGAACGTACCAAGGTCTAAAGTGAGGTGTTACTCGAGCTTGGGTTTTTCTTCATTGGAGCATTACAGCAACCCAGGACTGAAATGTATGCATGACAGCAAGGTAAGTTTTTCAAATGGAAGCAATGAGAAGGTCAGGGTCATTCCCACAGACAGAGTCGCAGTGTTCCTCAAAACAGTTTCTGTTTGGTCTCCCCAATACAAAGGAGACTGCATTGTGAGCAGCAATTACAGGAGACTGGATTGAAAGAGTACAAATGAAATGCTGCTTCATCTGGAAGGTGTGTATTGGGTTGTTAAGAAATTACGGATGTGTCCGTGATCTTTTCAAATGTCTGAATTTATTTCTTCTTATATTTAGACCACCTAGTTCCACAGCTTGGAAAGAGTAAGTACTATAGATGCGGGAGGCCAGAGTTAATAAACTTAGATCTGGATAAACACAGCAGACCAGACAGAATCAGAGGAGCAGCAAAGGCAATATTGTGATCTTGGACCTTTCGTCAGGACTGGTGAGGGGGAGGGGAGCCCAGAAATGGAGTGATGGGATATGGAAGGGCGGCGGGTAGGTATGGTGGTGGTAGTTACATGCACGTATGAGGTTACTGTGATTGGTCAGTGGGAAGGGTGGAGCAGAGACAGGTGGGTCTGGTCAGGGAAAAGGGACATGGGATAATGCTGTGGGTGGAGGGGTTTTGAAGCGGCTTCAGTCAATATTGAAGCCATTGGGCTATCAGCTTCAAAGGTAAACTCTTAGGTGGTGTACCTCTGACAGTGGACTGGCTAAGGATGGGCATGTTGCCGGGCGAGTGGGAGTGGGAATTAAAATGAATGGTAACTGGAAAGTCGCGTTGGTTGTTTCGTGCAGAGCACTAATGCTCCATACAGAGCCTGATCCTGGCCCACCGAGCTCATGTCCAACTCCCAACGTGGTCTCCTCTGTGTTGTGGAGACCAAAGGGAGACTCAGGTACATATTCATGGAGCATCTGCTCTCTGCACGCTTTAACAAACTCAGCATTCCAGTTGCCATCAATTTCAATCACTCCCCTCCCCTTGCTCATTCGGCAACAGGCCTCCTGCACTGTCAGAGTGAGATCAAACAGAAACTGGGGAACAAAGCTTGATATTTCAGCTGGAGACCTTACAGCTCAATATTGTCTTTACTGGCTTCAAAATCTCTTTACCCACAGCCTTACCCTTTGTCCCCTTTCCCTGACCTCACCAAAGCTGTGCATCTTCCCATTCGCATATCTGTTGCACCCTTCCCACTGACCAATCACAATAATTCCCTGCCTGCATCCCCTATCGCCATCTTACCAACCTTCCACCAGCTCCTGGCCCCTCCCTCTATTTACTTCCCGGATCCCCTTCCCCCACCCCAATCCTGATGAAGTCTTTCAGCCTGAAACGTTGACTTTCCTGTTCCTAGGATGCTGTCTCACTTGCTGTGCTTTTTCAGCTTCATATGTATTGGCTACATAGTTGCACATTGAGACCTTATCAGCAACAGATTTTATTATGCTTTTTATACATTACTTGGCTGTTTACTGACAAGCTTATCTCAACATTCTCACTGCAGGATCTAGGAAACAGTTTTTTTTTGTCACTAATGCTCCTGCCTGCTTCGAACTGATTTCCTTTGTTTTAACCGTACTTTCATCACTGCTGTTCGCAATGGCATTGTAATTGTAACTCTTATGCTGTAGATTAATCACACCATTTCCAATATGCTTCACAACCTCCTTGTTCTTATACTCCACACATCTATTCATAAACCCAAAGATCCAATAAGTCCTTCTATAATTTCCTGTCTTCTGTATCCCTCTCTCCTTAAACGGGGAGGTTACATTTACCAGTCCTCCCTCACTCCAAAGTTTCCTGAAACATCACCAGCAATGTCTCCACAATCACCTTCGATATCTCTTTAGAACTACGAGCTGTTGTCCAACTGGTCTCGCTGATTGATTCAACTTCACCTTCCCAGGTCCTTCTCCTTACTGAGGTCAGTATACACACCTCTGTACCCTTAATTCTTGAAGTTCTGGCATTTTGCTGGTGTCTTCCAACGTGAAGACTGATGTAAAGTATCTATTCAATTCCTCTGCCATTCCATTGCTTCCTATAACTACTCAAGCCTCATTTTCCAACGGTCCTTTGCTTGTTTTTTACTCCCTATCGACCTTGTTATATATCTAAAAATCGCTTTCCATATTATTTTACACGATTAAGACGCGTAATATCATATTTTACCCTCTCCTCCCATTTGTTGTTATTAGTTATCCGTGCTGGAATTTGTAAGCTTCGTAATCCTTTGGATTCCCAATAATCTTCACCACATTGTGTGCATTTCCTTTTGTTTTTATGCTTTCCCTGAGTTCGTTATCACTCACGGCTGACTTGTCTTCTGCTGAATATTGTTCTTCTTACTTGGGATGAATTTCTGATGTGCTGCTGAATTATCTTCAGATACTCCTGTCATTGCTGCTTCACTATCTTCCACAGGCTCAGATTCCCTTCCAACTGACTCAGGCCAACTGCTCCCAGATGACTTGTAGTTCCATTGCTCAATTATAAGACATCACATCCAAAAGTGAGCAATAGATGTAAACAGAAAGAGATACGTCTGAGGCATGGGACAGGAAGAACGATTGGAGGATTCATCAATTAGATTAAAAGAGAGATTGAGAGAGACAGAGAGAGATTATAGACATGGAGGTATAAAAATAGAGAAGTCTACATGGCAGATAGATATTGATGGACTTCTGTACTTGGTTTGACAATTCCTGTGTGTTGTGGTCCTTTGTACAATGTATGTACAACAGATTAATATGTTGAAATGTGGGTCTGATGTCAGAACTTTTATCTCCATCAATATGACAGGCAACAGCTGTTGAAAGAGCCCAGCAGGCCAATGTATATGTTTCCCTGTAGAAAATGGATTAATTGACATAAATTGGAACACCAGAAACAGAAATCTATAACATACATCATGTTAAGAATTAGAGATTAGGTCTGGGAATGCAAGGAAGAGGCAGGAGGCAGAGTCTACGTTGAGAGAAGGGGAACATAACATCTCAGCTGAAGACTAAATAGCATGTTAACGTTTTATAAATTTTGTACATTGCATGCATCATTTTTGTTATCTATGTCTCTCTTGTTCATTCTGAATAT
The DNA here is from genome assembly GCF_004010195.1 of Chiloscyllium plagiosum. Lineage (NCBI taxonomy): Eukaryota > Metazoa > Chordata > Chondrichthyes > Orectolobiformes > Hemiscylliidae > Chiloscyllium > Chiloscyllium plagiosum. The sequence goes on along the minus strand of NW_025212400.1, from coordinate 5 downwards.
GGTGC
>NW_025212399.1:0-26405 GCF_004010195.1 Chiloscyllium plagiosum | reverse complement strand
AGACGCACCAGAGTTTTGTACAGCTGCAGCGTGACCTTGTGGCTCTGAAACTCAATCCCTCTACCAATAAAAGCTAACACATCATATGCCTTCTTAACAATTCTATCAACCTGGATGGCAACTTTCAAGGCTCTCTGTACACGGACACTGAGATCTCTCTGCTCATCTACATTACCAAGAATCTTACCATTAGCCCAGTACTCTGCATTCCTGTTAATACTTCCAAAGAGAATCACCTCACACTTTTCTGCATTAAACTCCATTTGCCACCTCTCAGCCCAGCTCTGCAGCTTATCTATGTCTCTCTGTAACCTGCAACATCCTTCGGCACCATCCACAACTGTACCGACCTTGGTGTCATCCGTAAATTTACTAACCCATCCTTCTACACCCTCATCCAGGTCATTCATAAAAATGACGAACAGCAATGGACCAAAGACAGATCCTTGCAGTACACCACTAGTAACTGAACTCCAGGATGAACATTTCCCATCAACCACCACCCTTTGTCTTCTTTCAGGTGGCCAATTTCTGATCCAAACTGCTATATCTCCCTCAATCCAATGCCTCTGCATTTTGTGCAATAGTCTACCGTGAGCAACCTTATCGAACGCCTTGCTGAAATCCATATGCACCACATCAACCCCTTTACCCCCATCCACCTGTTTGGTCACCTTCTCAAAGAACTCAATAAGGTTTGTGAGTCATGACCTAACCTTCACAAAACTATGTTGATTATCTCTAATCAACTTATTCCTCTCTAAATGATAATAATTCCTGTCTCTCATAACCTTTTCCAACACTTTACCCACAACCGAAGTAAGCTCACTGGTCTTTAATTGCCAGGGTTGTCTCTACTCCCTTCTTGAACACAGGAACAACATTTGCTTTTCCCCCAGTCTTCTGACACTATTCCTGTAGACAATGACAACATAAAGATCAAAGCCAAAGGCTCTGCAATCTCCTCCCTAGTTTCCCAGAGAATCCTTGGATAGATCCATCCCATGTGGTCACTACTCCCGAAATGCTCACCCACTGAAACTTCACTCAGCTGGCTGGGCTTATTTCCCAAAACCAGACGCAGTGTAACCCCTTCTCTGGTTAGACTGATTAAATACGGTGCTAAGAAACCCTCCTGAATGGTCCTTACAAATTCTGCCTCAGCCAAGCCCCTAAAATGAAGTGAGTCCATGCTAATATTCAGGAAGTTAAAATTTTACCCACCACAACAAATCTGTTGTTTTTGCATCTTTCAAAAATCTGTCTACATATCCTCTCCTCTACCTCCCTTTGGTTTTTGGAAGGCCTGACATATACCCCCCAGCACTGTGATTTCACCTTTCCTATTCCTGAGTTCTACCCATATTGCCTCGCTTCACGAGTCCTCTGATGTATCCTCCCTCAGCAGAGTTGTGAGATACTCCATTACCATTAATGCAGTCCCCCACATTCCTTTCCATCACACCTGAAACAACAAAATCCTAGAATATTCAGTTGGTAATCCTGTCCTTCTTTCAGCCAAGTCTCCATAATCACAACAATATTATAGTTCGAAGTAGGAAAGAACTTCAAGGAAGGAATTGGAAGGGCTAAAAGGGGTCATGAAAAGTCATTAGCAAACAGGATTAAGGAGAATCCCAAGGCTTTTCATACATATATAAAAAGCAAGAGGGGAGCCAGGGAAAGGGTTGGCCCATTCAAGACAAAGAATGGAACCTGTGTGGAGCCAGAATGGGTTGGTGAGGTCCTAAACGAATACTTTCGGTGTTCACCAAAGAGAAGGAGGAAGATGATCTCTGGGAAGGGAGGATCGAGTTTCTAAGTCAAATTGCTATTAAAATGGAAGAGGTGTTGTGCACATCTTAAAAAGTATTGAGATAGTTAAACCCTCGGGTCCTGGAGGGTTCTATCCTCGAACATTGAGGAAGACAAGAGAACAATTTGCTGGAGCATTGACAGACATCTTTGTAGACAAAAAATGTGATGCTGGAAAAGCACAGCAGGCTAGGCAGTATCTGAGGAAGAGGAGAGTCGATGTTTTTCGGGCATAAGCCCTTCATCAGGAATGTGGCGGCTGGGAAGGGGACTGAGAGATAAATAGGAGGAGCCAGAGGTGAAGTCCCAGAGGACTGGAGAATAGCTAATGTTGTCCCATTGTTTAAGAAGGGCCACAGGGATAATCCAGGAAATGACAGGCCTGTGAGCCTCACATCGGAAGTAGGGAAATTATTGGAAAAGATTCTCAGGGACAAGACCTTTACACATTTAGAAGCAAATGGATTAATTAGTGATAGACAGCACGGTGTTGCGCAGGCAAGGTCATGCCTCACTAACTTGATAATGTTTTTTAAGGAGGTGACGAAGGTGATTGGTGAGGGATAAGCAGTCGATATTGTCTATACAGACTTCAGTAAAGCCTTTGACAAGGTCCCTCAGGGCAGTCTAGGACAAAAGATGAAGTTACATGGTATCAGCTTGAGCTGGCGAGATGGAAATAGAACTGGCTTAGTTATAGGAGACAGAGAGTAGCAGTGGAAGGATACTTTTCAGAATGGAGGTCTGTGACTAGAGGTGTTCCACAGGGATCAGTACTGGGACCTCTGCTGTTCATGGTCTACGTAAATGATTTGGAGGAAAACATAGCTGGTCCATTTAGTAAGTTTATCTCTTAAACCCCACTCCCCCAACACCTTGAACCCCTAGTGATTGACCCCTTCTCCTCGAGAAAAAGCTTCAGCCTTTTCACACCCTTCACAATCTTATAAACTTCTATCAGGTCACCCCTCAACTGCCTGTGTTCCAGCGAAAACAAACCCAGTCTATCCATACTTTCTTCATAGCTAAATTCCCTCATACCAAGCAACATCCTGCTATACCTTTGCTGTACCCTTTCCAAAGAATACCACCAGATGATACAAACATTGGTGGAGTTGTGGATAGTGAGGAAGATTGTTAGAGGATATAGCAGGATATAGATCAGTTGGAGACATGAGCAGAAAAATAGAAGATGGAGCTTAATCTGGACAAATGGTGCATTTGGGAGGCCAAGTACAGGTGGAAATTATACAGTGAATGGCAGAACCCTTAGAAGTGTTGATATGCAGAGGGGTCTGGGTGTGCAGGTCCACAGATCACTGAAGCTGGCAGTAGGTAAGATAGTAAAAAAAGACTTATAGCATGATTGCCTTCATTGGAAATGGCATTGAGTATAAGGATGGACAAGTTATACTGCAACTTTATAGAACTTTAGTTAGGTCACACTTGGAGTATTCTGATCACCATGACAAGAATAATGTGCATGCTTTGGATAGGGTGCAGAAAAGGTTTACCAGGACTGTAAAGGGGGATTTTAGCCATGAAGAAAGTATGGATAGACTTTATTTTCACTAGAACACTGGTGGTTGAGGGGTGATCTGATAGAAGTTTATAGGATTGTGAAGGGCATGAAAAGTATGAAGCTTTTTCCCAACGAGAAGGGGTCAATCACTAAGGATTCAAAGTGTGGGAGGGGTGGAGTTTAAGAGACATGTGCAAGACAGGTTTTTCACACAAAGAGTGGGGAGTATCTGGAATGCACTGCCAGAGGAGGTGGTGGAAGCAGATACAATAGCAGCATTCAGGAAGCACCTAAACAAATACATGAATAGGAAGGGAATAGAGGGATACGGATCCTGTAAGGGAAGACAGTTTTGCATGGAAGGGCAGAATGTGTCTGTGCAAGCTTGGAGGTCCCATAGGATGTGTTCCTGTGTTGTATTGTTTTTTGTTCTTTCCGTGGGGCTGGTGGACAGATGGTCATGGTAAATATAAATGTCTTTACATGAAGATATGTCTAGATATGTATATATGCAAAGGAATGTAAAAACATACACATAGAATACTCAATGCTAACTATGGGGAAAAGAAACTTGGGGGAAGATACTTTTTAAGGTGATGTCAAAGTTGAGTTAAACTCCACCCTATCACATGGTGTCAGAAAGCCTCTGGGTAAAGAAGGGATCATCTTGCATGCCATCCCAATGGAGTCACAGGTATTGGCTTTGTCTCCCTTTAGCCTTCAAGTAATTATGCCAAACCAGTCAATATAACTGATACTTCTTGATCTCATGCAATAAACTGCCTGTAGTTGTGTTAAACAAGTGCCTCTTCTGCTTTTAAGCCACCAATCATCTAACCTCTGCCATTGATAACTTGACTCAATACAGAATAGATTCAGCATCTTTACCTGCTATTCTTTGTGGAATTTCAGAAAATGATGAATGGAGCATATGAGCTGGTGATTAATACTCACTCTACTCATGAGGGGGCCTCAAGGGCCATTCTGATTTTTATTGATGATAATTAATATCATAGCATGAACACAGTTAGAAGGGGGAATTGGTAACAGCACTCCTCACAGTTACAATCAGCCAAAGGTTGGTAATAGTGAGTTCAAATGGCAGGTGGCATCTTTCATACGAAACACTAAACTTAGAATTAATCTGCTCTCAAGTCAATGTAAAAATCCCATGACTCTATTTGAGGCAAAGCAGGGTCATTTTGCTCATACCCTGGCCAATAACGATTCCTGAATATGCAACATTAAAACAGATTGTCTGGTCATTTTTCTCATTGCTATGTGAGTACAAGTTGGCTGACAGTTTTTGTGACAGTACAACAGTAATTCATTAGGTAAAAAAAGACATTGCAGAATCCTAAGCCCAGGAGAAAGGCTGACATGCATTCCTGGCTTCAAGTGATTGGAAATTCTTCTTCATATTGACTTTAAGGATTTTGTGTCAAAGGATTCCATTGTGAAAATACTCACAATAATTTTGTATCAGAAAAATGGTGAAATCATTGATGAAAATTTGATACTTGCAAAGAGACTTATAGAAAGCTAATTTGGAAATACAGCAAAAAATCTGGAACTGGACAGGACCTAGCCAAAACTGGAGAATTTCCTCTGCTGCAGCAAAGTAAATTGTTTATTCATTCACAGATTTTGAACTCCATTATTAGAATATTATACTTACTATTTAATCTTGGACTTATTTAGAAAGATCCATGTTTGTTTGGTCAGAGGAGTCCAAGCTGTAATATGTCAGTCAGAATAAAATTGGTAGCAGTAACACTGAATTTTTATTTTGTGGTTTTTAAAATTTACAATATTTTTCCGGGGATTTTTTTTAAACAGGTCAGTGAAAATCTGTAAAATGTAAAAAAACATATTTCCCTGCTGAGATTTTATTGTTTCCTTATGGTTAATGTTTGAAAGTTCAAGGATATTAATCCACTTTATGACATTACTAGATTCTAATCTATTTATATCTTCCATAATTAAAAGGCAATCACTGTAAATTTGAAACCTTAACTGGATATTGCAGGAAAGGCACTTCAGCTAAGTCACAGGTGATGACATTGCTCCAGGTTTTCAGTGACTTCAAGCTGGGCAGGTAAATGTTAATCAGAGCGAAGGAGGTTATTCCAGCCAAGCCATGAACACTTAACAAATCTCCAATGAGAAATCCAACTCTTTGGAAATTAGCTTGCCCTCAAACCTATCTCCTTCTTCGATGGATTCATTATTTCTGTGCTAATTTAGTTAAATACTGCTGTGGTTCTGTTCGCCGAGCTGGAAGTTTTTGTTGCAAACGTTTCGTCCCCTGGCTAGGCGACATCATCAGTGCTTGGGAGCCTCCTGCGAAGCGCTTCTTTGATGTTTCCTCCGGTGTTTATAGTGGTCTGTCCCTGCCGCTTCCGGTTGTCAGTTTCAGCTGTCCGCTGTAGTGGTTGGTATATTGGGTTATTGAGCAGAATGGATATAGTCACTCTGTATAAATATACTGTCTCACATTTAAACCTTAATCAATCTGTTCTCTCCACAGATCCTGTCTGACCTACCTTATACTTGAAACATGGACTCTCCAGTTCCTAGGATGCTGTCTGACCAGCTGTGCTTTTCCAACACCACACTTTGAGACTCTGACAATGGTTGTGTAAAATACGACTGAGAGAATTTCTGCTCATGTAAACAAAATGATGGATGCCTCAGCCTCGGCTTTCTAGATTTGGTTGGGTCTCCAAGCTGCAGTCCCATAGAGAACTAAAAGGGAAAGGTAGCTGGACGAGGAACAGATTAATGGCAAAGTGGAGCATGGACGTGGGGACTCCAGCCATAGTGTTTTTAGTTCTCAATTATTGCTGGACCCTCTGCAGAGAAAGTTATCAAATTAGTCCAGCAATTCAGGTGTTACATTTAAAGCAGAACTTATCCAGTATGAGAGCTTGATATTTGGTCAGGAGCAAGCTCTTAGATATCACTGCAGAGAGAAGAAAGTGTGGATGTGCAATAACCTTATAGCTTTTGGGTTGTTTACTGCAAACTGGACTATTTCATAAGAATTAATAACTAAAGATAGCCTGTATAATTGGGCTATGGAGACAAAGAAGTGTTCTTGAAACTACAATGAAATAAAAATAGCATTAAGACAGGTGCCTGTGCTAATGTGTTGAGGTAAAATCTACAAACAGATCTCCTCCAAAAGAAAGTTAAGAACAAAGACATGTATCCCATATCCCACTCTCCTATTCTGGATGGTGAGTAGAATTTTCTTGATATATTTATTTGAATATTCATTACTTTCTTAAAGTGATTTGAAGATTGTGTTTAGAATTTTCCTGTAATAAACATGTTTAATTACCATGTACTCTATGATAAATTATTTATTACTGTAAGGTAGTCAAGAAAGAATTCATGTCATAACTATTCATGCACATGAATTTTGGAGATGTTCATGGACACTAACATCTGGGGGCAGGAACCACTGAAAACCCCAGCAAAGATTGTTTGTACTGCAGCTGTACAAGAGAAGAAACCTTTCTCAAAGAAGGAGACAAGATGTTGGTTATTGGCTAAGGATGGACAGGGTAAGGTTGGTAATGCTGCAGTTTCATACTCATTCCTCAAGGGATCACAGATGGTAATGATATCATAGAGCTCTGAAGACAGGATTCGTTCTACTGATATTGGGTAACTTAGATAAGTTATTTCTGCTATTTCTGCTACTTACCACAAGATCCTTATATGAAATGGAAAACCTTTTGAGAGGAGAACTTTTCCTTTCAGGTTGGAGTCTATATGTATCAATGCTGACTAACTCTCTGAACTGAAGTTCTAGGTTAACAATAAGTGTAACTGGATCATTTGACTTTGTAAAAGCATTACCAACCTTACCCTGTCCATCCTTAGCCAATAACCAACATCTTGTCTCCTTCTTTGAGAAAGGTTTCTTCTCTTGTACAGCTGCAGTTGAAACAATCTTTGCTGGGGCTTTCAGTGGTTCCTGCCCCCAGATGTTAGTGTCCATGAACATCTCCAAAATCAAACATTGTTAAAAGGAGACATGAAGGTGAAGCTTTTTGGATTGTGCCCATCAAGATTTGGAGACAAGAAACAAACTTGAGGAAGGAGACACTAGTTTATACAGCATGAGGTGGTGTTCGATAGTTGGCCATCAGAAATAGAGATGCAGCAGCAAGAACAGTTAAAGAGCAACCTTAATTAGTGTAGAGTCTTCCTCTGCTCAAGTTGAAGAGATTATACCACATCAGAGCAGTGGAAGAAGGAAGACTAACACTTTTACTGTTTGTGGAAGTTTTAATGAAAATATGATATTAATTTATATTTAATATACATACAGTACTGCACACAATGTCCTCAGCTTTATTTATAGGGTTATGGAGTAGAAGAGCAGAGAGATGATGTCAAACTTGTAAAGACACTTGTTAAACCTCAGCTGGAATATTGTGTACAGTTGTGGCCGTTACATTGTATGGAAATTGTGGATCCACTGGAGAAAATGCTGAAGCAATTTACATGAATGGTTCCAGGAACGAGAAACTTCAATTAAAAGGAGGCATTGAAGCAAGGCAGGAAGCAGGGAATGCAATAATTACCTTTTCTGTTTGTAATTGGGAATGAGGCATAATTAGCAAGGCCTGCAATTATTGCTCAACCCTAATTATTCAAACAAAGGTGGTGGTGAGCCGCCTTTCGGAAATACAGCAGTTCTTATAATGAGGGTAATACAACAGTGTCATATTGAAGATTTCCATTGTGGTTCTTGATACAGCAGAGTGTCTTGTTAGGTCACTTCAGAAAAAAATTAGAGTTAATAACATTGCTTTGTGTTGTGTGATGGGATCCTCACCGCTGCTCACCATGTTGTATGAGTCCACTGGATGTCCAGTCAGCAAATGGTACATTTGCTGCTACCACTTACCTTTTAGGTTGAGATTTGTAAGTTGCTTTGTTCTTGTACTTAAGATGAAAACAACTAAGTAAACTGAAAAGAGACTTTTATCTTAAACAAAGGGTAGCTATTGTTTTATTCATTGGATGACCATTAATAAATACATTAGCATTTATTTCCCAGAGGGCAGTTAAGAGTCAACCATGTTGCTGTGGGTCTTGGGTGACATGTAGGCCAGACCAGGTAAGGATGACATATTCCTCTCCTAAAGGGCATCAATGAACCAGATCTGCCATGGTGGGATTTGAACCCAGGTCCCCAGCACATTAGCTGAGTCTCTAAATGAATATTCTAGTAATAATATAATTAGGCCATCACCCACCCCACCTCTGATAGGATAGGATTCAGACACATGTTACATTGGCTTGATAAACATTGTTGTAAAGACAAGGTGGGACACCTGGATTTAAGCCTTTCTCAAGTCTAGAACTCTTTCCTCACCCTAGTCTGGAGAACATCATTGCATTGGGTAGTGCTTAATGTATTCCTCAGCACTAACTCTGACCACGCCAGACACATTAAACGCCAACATAGGTCTGGAGTCACATTTCGACCAGACTGGGAAAGGACAGTCAATATTCTTCCCTAAAAGGCATTGATGAAGCGGTTGGTGTTTCTTAGACAATTCAGTACTTTATGTGTCATCAATAACAATACAGACTTTTTGAATTTTAGATTTACTTCATTTAAATTCCTAAGTTGCCAAGTTGGGATTCAATCCTATGCCTCCAGAAAGTTAACCTGAGGATCTGGAAGATGGGTTCAGTGATATTAGTTACACCACCATCACTCCAATATAATATCCAATGTGTTACCTCATTTCACACGAATGTCAAGGTATTCCCTTGAGTGGAAACAATTCACTTACAGAGTGAAGACAGCAGATGACATTGCAGTCTAACCATTTTATGGTAACAGCTTATGCTGCATGTAAAATATAAATAATGAATAGAATCCCTACAGAATAGAACCCCTACAGTGTAGAAACAGGCCCTTTGGCCCAACAAATCCACACTGACCCTCAGAAGAGTAACCAACCCAGACCCATTCCTCCTACCCTAAAGTTACCCCTGACTAATGCACCTAAGCTACACATCCCTGAACACTATGGGCAATTTAGCATGGCCAAACCATCTGACCTGCACATCTTTGGACTGTGAGAGGAAACCGGAGTACCCAGAGGAAACACACACAGATATGGGGAGAATGTACAAACACCACACAGACAGTTGCCTGAGGCTGGAATCGAATCCGGGTCCCTGGTGCTGTGAGGTAGCAAAGCTAACCACTGAGCCATCTCATCATCTAAGTTTAAGTCATCATCTGGTTTTATAACATGTGGTGTATATCAGAGTGTTTAGAAGTGCCTTCTGGCACCCGGATAGAGCAAATCATTTGGCTGGAAAGAGCTGAATCTTTCTCCTTTGAAACTGCCAGGAAATGATCAGGCTCAGTGATGCTTTTGTGCTTCTTGCTAAAAACAAATGCAGGGTCAGAAGTCCCACGACACCAGGGTAGAGCTTCTTTGAAATCACAAGCTTTCGGAACACTGCTCAAAGTAGAGAGGATATCCAAGGAGGTTGCACACATTGACACAAACATGAAGTTAGATTCTGTGCCAATGTGCTTTTCTTCACTACATCTGCTGAAGGGGCAGCACTCTGAAAGCTTATGATTTCAAACAAACCTAATGGACTATAACCTGCTATTCTGTGACTTCTGACCTTGTCCATGACAGCCTAACACCGGCACCTCCACATCAAAAATAAATATATTTCAGCAACTCTGAATCACAGGTGAGGAGATTTACTTCAGTACTTGAAAGAACTTCAAAATGAAGCATTTCAAAAGAAATATTTCAAGATGCAAAATATGACAAATACACTGATTAGAAGGAGATAACAATTGTGACAGAGAAACTGACAAACATTTGTATTACCAAACAGTTAATTATGAAGATAAAACATAGAACAATACAGCGCAGAACAGGCCCTCAATGTTGCACCGACCTGTGAACTATTCTCAGCCCATCCCCCTGTATTATCCCATTATCATCCATGTGCTTATCCAAGGATTGTTTAGATACCCCTAATGTGGCATTCCACACCCTGACCACTCTCTGAGTAAAGAGAAGATAGGTCTCTGTTAAAACTTCAGTCTCACCTCATTCAATAAATTGTAATTTTATGAGTATATTTACAATGAGCCTAATAACATATGAATGGAACTTCACAGATTCAGTTCATTGATATCCTATTGATTATACCCTGGAAATGTGCTTGCAATAGCATACCCTGTGCAGGAATCACTGACACTATCGGGTCCTTGTTTTCTATACAATGAGATGTTAGAATCAGTTTTAAAGAAGGGTGAAAGATGAAAGCTAAGACTTGCACTGTATTCCCTTCCGCAACTTTTAGACCATAGCTTTTGCAAAGGAACAGTGTATGCTCCCACATTTACTTGAAAGATTACTTTGAAACCCTGTTATTTGAGTGGTTTTCCCATTTCACTTACACTTGTGGTGATTATGGTTCAGAAGGTATTATTGTTATTTGTGAACTTGGGTTTAAAGTGGAGGAAAAACAAATTTAATTTTTCTGGTTTGTGGGAAGGTATGCCATTTTTTAATAAAAAGAGGTCAGAAAGTTCTTTTGGACAGTGAATTAAAAGAAAAGTGCAAGAAATCACTGACTTTAGATAAATAAACATCACACTACCAAGGAAGATTTTTGCTTAAGTGTTTGGTGACTTAGGTTTACAATCCAAAGTGTGTGTGTGTGTGAGAGAGAGAGAGAGAGAGAGAGAGAGAGAGTGTGGGAAACAGTGAGAAGGAGAGTGTGAGAAGAAGAGTGAGATGACGAGAGAGAGAGGGAGAGAAGGGGGCCAATAAGTAAGTTCACAGAAACATGCAATGATAGAAAATGGTAGCAGGAGTATACCATTCAGCCCCTCTAGCCTGCTCCATCATTCAATATGATCTTGGCTGATCATCCAACTCAGAACCCTGATCCCACTTTCTCCTCCTACCATTTTATCCCTTTAGCCCTAAGAATGATCTTCCTTGCAATAAGAACCAAGTTGATTGAGAGAGAAGAGCTCCTTAACGACAATGCAAGCAGTCAGGGCTTCCGAAAATGTCCTGAATGAGAATCCTGAAGAATGTCAGAAACAGACTGCCATTGGGATTGAAATGTTTCAGGCCAATGGTCTTCTTCTGCTCCCAGTTCCTATGTTTGTAACATTTAGCCACATGCACAAGCTTGAGTTATAGGATCATTGAACCAAATAGGACAGGAGAGGTCCTCAGCCCATCTGGCTGAGTTACTCCAGACATTTCGGCTTTTGTTTGTTTCAAGTCTCCGACATCTCTAGTTCGTTGTTTCATCCGTGCGCAGTGTGTTGAATTAGCAATCTATTTTGATACGATGGTATTTGTTGTTTGATCTAATCATGGAATCTATTCCTTCCACCATGTCAGTTGATTATTTGCAAGTTCTATGTGTTTGAGCACCTCCCTTTTTATTCATTCTTTGGATGTGGATATCACTGGTTCAACCTGCATTTAATGTCTATCCCTAATTGTCCAATGGAAAGTTAAGAGTCAACCACATTGCTGTGGGTCTAGAGTTATATGCAGACCAGACCAGGTAAGTACAGCAGAAAAAGGGTGAATGAACCAAATGGACTCTTATGACAGAGTCATAGTCAAACAACACGGAAACAGACCCTTTCGTCCAACTTGACCATGTTGACTAGGCTTCCCAAACTAAACCAGTCCCACTTGCCTGGGACTATCCTATTCATGTACCTGTCTAAATGTCTTTTCAATGTTGTAATTGGAGATGCCGGTGTTGGACTGGGCTGTACAAAGTAAAAAATCACACAACACCAGGGTGTAGTCCAACAGGTTTAATTGGAAGCACTAGCTTTCGGAGCGCTGCTCCTTCATCAGGTGGTTGTGGAGTACACCATTGTAAGACACAGAATTTATAGCAAAAGTTTACAGTGTGATGTAACTGAAATTATACATTGAAAAATACCTTGATTGTTTGTTAAGTCTCTCATCTGTTAGAATGATCATGTTAGTTTCACTTCTTTCATATGTAAATCACAAAACCATTTTTAAAAGTTACATTCTCAGGTCAACTTTAACAACTGGTGTTAGCCCAGATAATATGTTGAAAGTGTTAGCCCCTGTGTGCTGTTGTACCCTGTCACATGCACCCTCTCACAGACTTAGAGCCCTTTACACTCACCCACACATATATACACTCTCTGTCACAGACACTCACAACTCCTCACCCCCCCCCCCCAACACGCACACACATACACAAAAACACACTTGCACATACATGTTTGTGGGATGAATTTGTACTTTCAGAGTTACATTGTACTTTGCTCAAAAACTGCATGAATCCATGTAATACTCTGTTAACTCATTTTTTAGATTAGAATCAGTCTAAACATTATGGCACAGGCAACAGCAGACAGGGGGCTAACCCCTTCAACACATTATCTGGGCTGACACCAATTGTTACAGTTAACCTGAGAATGTAACTTTTAAAAAAAGTTTTGTGATTTACATTTGAAAGAAGTGAAACTAACATGGTCATTCTAACAGATGAGAGACTGAACAATCAAGGCATTTTTCAATGTATAAGTTCAGTTACATCACACTGTAAACTTTTGTTATAAATTTTGTGTCTTACAATTGTGTACTCCACAACCACCTGATGAAGGAGCAGCGCTCCGAAAGCTAGTGCTTCCAATTAAACCTGTTGGACTATAACCTGGTGTTGTGTGATTTTTAGCTTTGTAATTGTACCTGCATCTGTCACTTCCTTTGGCAGGTTATTCCACATATGAACCACCTCTGCAAGAAAAAGTTGCTACTCACGTCCCTTTTACATCTTTCTCCTCTCATCTTAAAAGTAGGCCCCTAGTTCTGAACTCCCCCATCCTTGGGAAAAAACGTCCTTTGCTAGTCACCTTATCTATGCCCCTCATGATTTTATAATAACCACCTACATTCCAGTGAAAAAAGTCCCAGTCTATCCAACCTATCCTTATAACTCAAACTCTCCAGTCCTGGAGAGTAATTTGTTTTTCTGAAACCCCTCCAATTTAACCCCTTCCTATAACTGGGTGACCAGAACTGCACACAATACTCCAGAAGAGGCCTCACTGCTATCCTGTACAACCTCAACATGACTTCCAAACTACTATACTTCTTCACAGAAAAGCTTGTGAATCTGTGGAATTCCTGGCCCAGTGAGGCAGTTGAGGCTACCTTGTTGAATGTTTTTAAGGCAACAATAGATTGATTTTAAATGAAAGAAATTAAGGGTTATGGTAGGTGAGCAGTAAGTGGAGCTGAGTCCATGATCAGCCATGATCTTATTGAGTGGTGCTGCACACTCAATGGGCCAAATGGCCTACTCCTGCTCCCAGTTCTTATGTTCTTGTCCTCAAAGGTCTGAGCAATGAAGGCAAGTGTGCTAAACACCCTCTTAACCACCTGTCAATATGTGATGGAACTTTCAAAGGACTATGTACCCGAACCTCTAAGTCTCTCTGTACGACAACACCACTCAGGGACTGGCTATTAACTGTATAAGTTGTGTCCTTGTTTGTTTTACTAAATTGCAATATCTGACATTTATCCAAATTAAAATCTATCACTCTTCAGTCCATGACCCAATTGATCAAGATCCCTAATTAATCTTAGTTAACCTTCCTCGCTGTCGACTATACCACCAATTTTGCAAGTCTGCAAACTTACTAATCAGCAGTAGTTACATGGTTGATATTAGCCAGTGTTTTTAATTTCAGATTTATATTTCACCATCTGTCATGGTGGTATTTGAGACCATATACTCTGAACATTAGCCTGAGGTTCTGGATTACTAGTTGAGAGTGTGATGCTGGAAAAGCACAGCAGGTCAGGCAGCGTCTGAGGAGCAGGAGGATTGAAGTTCCAGGCAACAGCCCTTCATCAGGAATTACTGATGAAGGACTTTTGCCTGAAACGTTGACTCTCCTGCTCCTTGGATACTGCCTGACCTGCTGTGCTTTTCCAGCACCACACTCTCGACTCTGATCTCCAGCATCTGCAGCCCACATATTCTCCTCCATTCTGGATTACTAGTCCAGTGATATTACCACTGTGTCTCTGCCTCATGTTTGTCAGATGACAGACCTCAAAAACTATAATGAGAGGCTAGCTTTGCCAATTAAAGTCTTTCTGCAGCACATTTTCCTTTTGATATCTAATTCAGTTTTGGCAATGCTTCAGTCATTTCTCATTTTCATAAGAGCAGCAAAGCTGCAGCTGCTTTAAGGCTGTTCTGACTGAGACTGTAACAGGTGGCTGGTCCTGATCCATGTAATTCGCTTCAGAATTCAGCAGCCTTACGCTAATGTTGTAAAGTATTCACAACTGGCCCAAGACAATTGTTGAAATTAATTTACACTGCTCATTGATTCTGGCAAACAAGAGGCTTGACACAGACCTGAAGAATGTATCATTTCAACTTTGTCTCATTCAATGACATAAATCTCCCAAATCAAAATGAAATGTCCACCTGCAGGACTGGAATGTAGTTCTCAGGTCTTATTCAGCCTTTGGATTAATCCCCGCCTTATCTTCGGCTAGGAAACAAGACACAAGCCCAAGTGTGACTTAAGATCAGAAGAAATCTGATATTTTTCCCACGGATTGTCTTAAGAATGAACACAATTACAGACCATCCAGATTGTTGTAAACAGAGATGATCTTGTCTTTGTTTTGGAATTCCTTCCCTGAACCTCTCTTCCACCTTACCTTGCTTTGAGACTCTCCTTAAAAATCTACATCTTAAACCAAAGTTTTGGTCATTTGACCAAATTTAGTCTTCTTTGACTTGGTATCTTCTCTTAATTCATAACTCTCCTGTAAAGTACCTTGCAATATTTTGACATGTTAAAGCCATGATAAAACTTTCGATTGTTGTTGCAGAGAAATATTGACGGCAAAATGTTTTGAAATGGCCCAAGGGTGTGAGCACAGTTCTGTATTTCTTTCTGGTGCAGTATCGTTTGGAAATGGTGAACAAGAGAAAGTGTTTGTGCAAAAAGTCTGATTGCCACAGTTTTGACTCAGATATTCCAATAGAGGCAGAAACTTTTTTGGTGAAAAATACTCATTCCTAATTAACAGGAATGAGACAACCAGCCACTACTGAACTCTTTATTTCCCTGCTCATTTCATCCTTGTTTCTCACTCTGGTCGCGCCCCCAATGTTAATTTACATCCCTGATCAATAGCAGCAAGGTGATTCTGTGATTACAATCCCGTCTTCCTCACAGACACTGAGTAAGATGGTGTTTGAAATAGGTGCGGTCATTCCCATTGATTTCCCAACATGTATCAACTCCAAAGGCCACTATGTCACACTTTAAAATCAGAATGTGATTATATCACTGAGATTGTTATATAACTTCACCCCAGTCTAGACAATAGAACACTTGTAGGTTTTTAATTATCTCTGCTTATGCACTGATGGTCTCATTACAGATAATATTGCCCTCATTTGGTGAGTGCATCTAGGTAATAGTGTTTCCTGCTTAAAAATGGGGACCAAATATAAGGTTAGTTTTGGATTTGGAAGTGTCTAACTGTAGGCTACCACTAGAAATAGCTGTACATGTGAAATCAATCTGGACAATTTATTTTATTCATACATGGTATGAGGGCATCGCTGGCTAGGGCAGCATTTATTGCCCATCTCTAATTGCCCAGAGGGCAGTTAAGAGTCAACCCCATTGCTGTGGGTCTGGAGTTCCGTGTAGGCCAGACCAGGTAAGGATTGCATTTTCCTTCCCTAAAGGACGTGAGAACCAGGTGGGTTTTCTTTCCCTGACAATTAACAATGGATTCATGGTCATCATTAAACTCAAAGTTCCAAAATTTTATTAAATTCCAACCCCACAATCTGCTATGGTGAGATTCGAACCCAGGTTTCCAGAATATTACCTGGACCTCTGGATGAATAGTCTAGTGACAATGTCATTAGGCTGTTGCCTCCCCAAATACTGAGCATTGCTGCTCTGGCTATCCCTGATAAACAACAATGAATTGATGTCTCATGCACAGATCTGAGACTGATTTTTGATCATTTAGGGAATTGAGGCTTATGGAGAATCGGCAGAAAAGTGATGTTGATGCTGAGGATTCACAAACACATTGGACAGCAGTGAAGGCTTGCTGGCTCACATGTAATTTTTCTTATGTTAAATAACAGGTAAAACTTTTCCAAGTTAAGTATTTTATCTTAAATACACATTCAGGTATCTGGAATCAAACTCAGGGCCCTGGCGCTATAAGGCAGCAGTGCTAACAACCGACCCACTGTGCCACCTGTAAGCAATGTGATGTTTGCGAATATTTGTCTAGTATTTTATTAAATGTTAGACAAGACATTTTAATGCATCCTGAGCCCAATTTCTTGCTGATATCAAAATCAGGGTCATGACTAGTCAACATACAGGTATAATCACACTTCAACTGAGTTAATTTGAATACAAATTACACAAACGATTCAATAAGTTAATATTTTGAGATACCAGATCATCCTAAATTCTTCTTTTCAATTATCAAATGCTCCAATACACTTCCTAAAATAAGGGAAACATAACAAGCTGCACAGTCTTGCATCAAAACCTTCACCACATTCTTTCCTGAACTAATTCCAACTTTCAGCAGCCTGTGCACATCTGGCTTTACTTGTCAGTCTCTGAAGACAGAAGCTTTGATCTTTTTTTTGCATGGGATTTTGCTGAGGCTGAGACTATCTGCCTCTGATCTGAACCTTGAAACCCACCTGCAGACATTACTTATCCCCTTGCCAAGATGACATGGTCCAACCCCGCTGAAGGAAACTTTAAAAAAAGTCTTGTTTTTTTGACCTCGAATGCTAGGTTTTCAAGGGCAGCTTCTGATATTTGTCAGAATGTGACTCTTCATTCTGAGCTCTTATTGTTCCTCTAATTCTCTGAAATGTAATCTTATGGCATCAGACACCAAAACACTTTAGGTCAAAAAGTGTAAACTTAATGCTTGAACTATTTTTCAACAATAATGGAATTCCTCTGTCACCAGAATTTTAATATCTGTCCATCAACATTCCACATTTTAAAGACAGAGCTAATCCCTCTTCTTCTGTTCAATGGATTTTGTTGATTTTACTATTTTTTTCAATAGTGGTTAATTTCTACTCATTCTGCAGTTATGCCAGGTTACATTAACCCCAGTCTGAAGTTCTGAGTGTTCTAGGCAGGATATACTGGTGTTGGAGAAGGGGTCAGGTTGCATTTACCAGAATGCTGCCTGGACTAAAATTGATCAAATTATAAGAGGCATTGTAAACACAAATTTAAATTCCCTGGATTTGAGAAGACTAAGCAGCAATTTGATCAAAATTTTCAAGATATTAATGGAATGAAACTGGACAAAGAGGACCTATTTTCACTGGTTCAGGGGTGTGGAATGCAGGCATATGCTCTCGTGAGTGACATTGGAAAAGACATCGTTGCAGGAAGAATGATAGAAGTTTGGAATCTCTTCTCCAAATGGTAATTGATGCTGCATCAAACTTTTAGTTGGAGATCAGAGTCTGATAGGTCCTTGCCAGCTAAGGGTGTGCAGAGATAAGAGACACATTTATGGAGTTGTTACAGTTCGGTCATGGGTTTTATTGATTGGTGGCAGAACCAAACTCAGAATAGTGTCATCCTGTTCCTATCAGCACAGGGTTTTGCTCTACATTGGGGGACGAGGACGAGGACGAGGACACCATTCAGCCCCTCAAGCTTTCCGTGTCATTCTATCTAATCATGGTTGAACTGCCCAAGCCTTAGCTCCTCTTTTGCAGCAGTTGCTGATAGCCCTCAATGTTTCAAAAAATCTGTCTTCTCTAAATATTTGCAGTGATCTCCATTCAGTGTTGATTTCAGTAATGTGTGGCACGGTAAGCCAGAGCTAGATGGCCGAATTATCTACTGCAGAGAGCTGGGGAGGCTCAGTCTTTGAGAAGGTTTAAGGTACAGATTAAAAAATGGTTGGTCAGCTCTGGTTTAAAAGTTTGAGGTTATTGTGAGTGTAAAAGGCACGAAGGTATAAATGGCCTTGATCACATCAAATGGATAGCATACCTGATTGGCTGAATAACCTATGCCTGTTCTTCCATTTCTATGAATGAATGTCCTTAGAACAGTAGCCTTGGGCAGCTAGATTACTAATTCTAGTGACCAGGTTCTCTACTCATCACCCGCAAAACACTTAAGCATTTCCTTCACATCCTATCGGTGCAAAGAATTGGGAAACATAATCACAGTGGGGCGGAACTGTTTTACATAGACTTCATAAAACCTATGACTCAATTTGTAAAATTCACTGAATGCTCAGGTTTCATTATAAATACAATTTATTAGCACATTTATCAAACAATTACACACAACCTGGTTGTTCATTCTAAGTCACTATATCTTGCCTCTTTAATTGTTGGGTGATGTATTATCTGAACTTCAGCAACATCCAAAAGATGTGGACCTCAACAATAACTAGAAATCATTGAATCACAGTAGAGAAGAGGCCCTTCGCTCCATCAGGTTGGCACCTGCAAAACTACTTTAAATCTACACTCATTCCATTTTCCAACATTTGGTCCATAGCCTTAAATGTTATGAAATCTGAAGGTAGCTTTTAAAAGTTCTGAGGTTTCCCATCCCAGTTATCCTCCCAGACAGTGCATTCTGAGTAATATCTCATGTATAAACGAGTGAACCTTGAATTTACAATGATGGCTTCAGTTGTTGCTTAACTCTTGGATTCACATCTGAGTTTAAAAATAGCACCAGCTTTCAAGTTAGTATCAACTCACTCACGTGCAAAAATACATTATTTCTAGCCATATAAATGGGCTTTGACAACAAAAAGAACACATTTTAGAGCTGAGTGACATGTATACATATATATCTTCTCATTTTAAAATTAAAACTAACTTACAAATGCTTAGCTTGGAGCAAATAACATAAGAACAAAGAAGCTACAAATTTTGGTATTGGCACAATTTCTTTTAGGGGGACAGAGGGCTACTCTTTGATTTATAGAGACCCATTTTTCATCCTCACTAACTCATTTATTTGGTGATGCAGTTGCCTGATAACATTGCTTTGATATATTGAATAGAACTTCCACAGAAATAGAATGAGAAGAATTGATCAATATCATCAATTGTCATGACCGCTCCTTAAACTACAAGCCACAATTCACTATGAAAACATGAACCTCCTGCTTAAACAGTATTTGAACTGACACAGGACAACAGTTGTAAAGACAATTTTTTTTTTTTTTTAGAATAACCAACATACACTTCTGCATATAAAAACCCATCACCCAAACAAACTCTGGCTGATGAAGCCATGGCTAATGCATTTCTATCACATTTACACAAAGCTGGAAGGCAGTTACTGCTCATTTTACCACATCTCAGATCTCAGCCTGAGAGCAGACCTGAGCAATCACAATGTTTATGATAATAGCATCTACTGAATTTTACCAGAAAGTCGATCCAGAACAAATGTAGACCTAAGCTGGAAGTTTCACATTTATTTGTAGATAGTTATTTAACATTTTCCTGGATCTCAGATAACTGAACTTTGATTTAATTGACAGGTTTACATCTATTCTTCCTTCTTTGCAGCCTCCCTTTCTCCCCACACTCCTTTTTAGGCTTCAAGCTTCTGTCTCCAGTCACTTGAAGGCCCCCTCTTCCCCAACTCCTTTCCATCTTGTTCTCCCAGCAGACTGGCTTTATAACCTTCGCCACACTCTGAAGACCACTACGCCCTCAAAAAAATCACCTTCTTCCAACATGCACCAAACATAAACCCTTGGACATCTAGACCATTCCCTCCCCTACCTCCATACCCTCCCCTACCTCCATACCACACAAACTCTGACCACTTTCAAATTGCAGCACAAGGCCATTCATTCCTCACCCCAGTTTCATGCAAAGGCTCCCACTCCAAAACTTCCTACCCCTGAAATAAAAGCAGCTTCAATCCCCACCCCATATAACTTCCTCTCTGCTTGCTCATCCTCCAATCAGAGGCAGCTTCTCTACAACAGTTACTGGTGACAGGCTCATTAATTAACCTATAAGCAACAAGAATGGCAGAGAAACAAGTTCTGATTGGAAGCCTAGCTCCTCATTGTTTCTAATTGGGGGGTGAATTTCCTCCAGTGAGTTGACCCTGTGCTTGTATTTTCTAGGTCTTATTTAGGGGTTTGAGGGGATTCAGAGGAAGGTCTTTGTTGCTATACAAAAGCATTGTCCTTGCAGAAGCAGGATCTCAGTCAAGGTCAGAGTACATCACTCAGAGTGCAATTTGGCTGTCCAAACCAACAGACACGGGACTCAGACTGTAACTACAGGCCAACCCAATCACATTGTTCGGGAGGAAGGCTCTAAAAATAGCTCATTAACTCTGTTTCTTCACAGATGCGGCCAGGCCTGCTGAGTTCCACGAGCACTTTGTCTTATTTTTGGTTTCAGATTTTCAGCATCTACAGTTCTGATTTATTTTGCTACAACATGGGGTAAACCCCTTTGTAATTTAAACCCGACACGCAGAAATGATTCACCCTGTGCTGTAATCTGTGAAAATTCAAGAGGCAAAGAATTATCCCAAAAGTCACTATTTAAAGTAAAAAATAACAACTTTGATTTTTTAAAGTCAAACAGAGAATAATTAATTAAAAACTATTTATAACTCATTTATCTAAAGCTATCTATTACCGACGACTCTACAATACCTGTCAGATAAAATTCCCGATAATGATTTACAGAAAAATTCAAATTTTGCAGACACCCACAGCTCAAGATATTTCAAACCAGTTCCTGAATGTGCAGGAGGCAACATTGGCTTAAAGTACCAGATAAATCACCCTCAACAAACCTTTCAACACCATCTCACACCTGCAATTTGACATTGAATGTATTAGGATGTTCAATAATACAAAATTGCAATGATCTCTTGGTTTTGTTGCTTGGGTGATTGATTACTTATTTCCCATACACCATGGGAGGTAGTGGTCTGATATACTCTTAAAGCTGGTGTAATTAGTACTGAGAGTTGGTGAATTGTGCAATGATACCTAATACCATGTACAGTGAAAATCTGAGACTGTAATGAACCGATGGCAGACTGCTAACCCTCGTTATACGTTAGCACACGTTCAACTTGATAAGTACTGTTTGTAAGACAATATTCCTTGGGTAATGAATTCCATTTCAACACCAAATTATTACCAATTAGTGTCCGTGTAAATATTATATGATGGATGACATGTAATCTAAGTAGTATTGTAAGTAAAACCAAAAGGCAACTATGTTAATTTAGTAGCCTCTGTGCATTCCGTTATTGATCTGCTCATGAATTCACACAAGAATTAAAAACAGATACCACTCTAGTCCTTCAGAATAACAAAAGGCTTGAACAGCTCATTCAGTTTATAATAACGTATTATTTCTGGCAGAATATCCATTTGGTTTAATTAATACAGAGTATACTTTTACAAAGTTTACAGAAAGTATATATTGTTTCCAGAGATGTAAATGGTAAGAACAATTAACAACAGTTTCCTGAGGTACATCAATAATTTAGCAAAGTTTGAGATTGTTGAGCTCCTCAGTACATTGTAGACGATGGAGAAAAAGGTTTGCTCATAGTGACCAGGACAATGTCCTTGAGGTCTTTGGGAGATACTCTGTGAGAGGTTTCCCTTTCAGAACGTTATTCTCTCATACTCCCGGAGTATGTGCTTTAGGCTGACAGAAACTACCAGATTAAACATCTGTAATCAGTTCCTGATTCATCGATACATGAAGTTGATCACTGGTATGTTTTGAACAAGAGCAAACAGTTTTGTCCTCTGATCTTTAACCTCAAACCTAGAAACCGATTTAAACATAATTGGATTTTTTTTCTTTACATGTCAAAATACTATAAATTTAACAACATTAGTGAAGAAAAATCCAAAGTCAGAAATACTGATCAGAATCTTCCCGGTCAATCAACAAGGGTTAGTGGTGATAACTCAGAAAGCCTGACTGGAAAAGAGCATCATTTTTTGTTAAACACTAAAATAGAGCCACTATTTGTGCTGTACATAGGTTAGTGCCAGCAGGTCAGGCAGCATCTGAGGAGCAGGAGAATCGATGTTTCAGCCTTCAACAGTAACGAGCCTCATTCCCAATGAAGGGCTTATGCCCGAAACGTCGGTTCTCCTGCTCCCTCGGATGCTGCTTGACCTGCTGTGCTTTTCCAGCAACACATTCTTGACTCTGACTCTCTGGCATCTATAGTCCTCACTTTCTCCATAGGTTAGTCCCAGACAGTTCAACAGATCAATTCATTTGGAGATAAAAAATATATTTCAAACAATTTAATATGTCTTCACTCCAACAAGAATGGTTGTAAAAAATCATAAAATTATTCAAAGCTCTTAAAGTTCCTCAAGTGATTAATCTCTTATAACAACAAGTTTTTAAATAGGCCCCCAAATCAAAGACAGCTTACCCCCTTAATGGTTTCTTTATGCTGCTCATCAAATTATGATCTCAGAAACTCCTGCTGAGATAATTGTAGCTTTTGAAATTAACAAAACATTCAAAATGACATAAGAGCATCCCTTGAGCAATGTCATGATAAAGCTTTTTTAAAAGGGGCTTTGTGACATTGTGGTAGTGACTATACCCCTGGGATCTAGCTTCACAATTACTATTACCATTGAAAACCTGGGCTTGAAAGTGTCAGATCGATATGCAGCGTTAACTTTGATTTGCATTTCTATGTTGTATAGGCTAAGAAAGGAAGGACATAAGTTAATAATCAAACAAAAAAAAAACTGCAGATACTGGGAATTCTGAAACAAAAACAGAAACTGCTCCAGAAAGTCATCAGGTCTGGCAGCATTTACAGAGAGAAATCAGAGTGAACGTTTTGAGTTCAGCATTTTGAAGAAGGGTCACCAGACTCAAAACACAACAGGACCTAGTTTTAGTTTTGATTCTGGCTTCAAGTTCCACCTACTCCAGAACAGTGTTATAACATTGTCTGAACATTTGCATTATAAACAGCGAGCTGTATTGAAACTGTACACCCAGATGTACATTGTGTCTAACCTATGCCTGTTGTTAAAGCTGTTCTGCAGAGGGTTTTTTAAGCCCTGAGTGACAACTGCAGCCTACTTTTTCAAAGCCTAGAGAGTAGAAAACTTTCTTTAAAAATCTTGCAATGGTAACAGCTTTATACATCTTACCCACCTTCAAAGAGCATTAGTGTTTGATTTATTAATTTGTTAACTTGAGGAACTTGCAATTGTCAAAATGGCCATTTCAATTTCTAAATAGTCTATCAAACTCATAATTTGGTCAGAGATGTTGGTGGGACTTCTGAATCACCCACAATTCCTAATGGCCTATGATCGTTGGGAAGACTCACCCCCTTGTACCAAGGTCATGATTTCAAATAATTGGCGACATTTCTTCAAAAGGACTTCAACAAAAACAGAGGTACTGAGAACACTGGGTGCACTTGAAATGGAAAATTCCGAGATATGATTACTTAAAAACACTGTCCAACATCAGGAAAGATATGATCAAAAAAGTTAAAAAGACAAGATTGAAACAATTCACTAAAGTTTCTGTAAATCATTTAAGTTAAAGTATAAGGATTTATTTTATCATTCATTCAATTCCGGTATTGTTGCTAAACATGTTAAATGTTGTCACTTATTATTTATTCAGAGTAATAACTAGTTTCTGAAACAAACATGAGATAGGGTTAGGGCTGTGGAATTGTTTGCTTCAATTGGCTGTGGAATTGTGTATTTCAATTTCACTCTCTGATACTAACTAAGATTAGCCTGTAATATGCCATTCTTTGATGAAGTAACAGTTATGTAAATATCAATTGGCTTTCACATCAACCAGGAATCAATCATAAGGAAAATAAGGTTCTGATCGGAAGCAGAATCAGGATGATATAGAACCTAACATCAGCATGACAGTGAGCAGCTTGCCCAAAAGGAATTACAGAGAATGGAACATGACATTTAGGGAAAGGACTAACCTGTTGTCAATTATTGCTCTTTACTTGAATATTCCTGCAGCTTCCTGAAGAAGGGCTTATGCCCGAAACGTCGATTCTCCTGTTCCTTGGATGCTGCCTGACCTGCTGCGCTTTTCCAGCAACACATTTCCAGCTATTCCTGCAGCAAGTAAGGACCTACTTATCTAGTACAGTTTTTTTGTCACAGATCATTTTTTTTAAATTATAAATGCATCTTCAAATCTGCAAATGAGTAGTAATCACAAACTAACAATAAAACACCTTACTAGCTACTTGACGAAGGAGCAGCACTCTGAAAGCTTGTGCTTCCAAAGAAATTTGTTGGATTATAAACTGGTGATGTGTGATTTTGAACTTTGACCACCAGTCCATCACTGGCACCTCCACATTGAAGTTTTGTTTGCAATAGGCCGATCATTTGGCAAAATTAAAAACAAAGTACAATTCCCTCTTGAAACTTTATCCTGAAGCCTCTTAAGAATCTACTCTTGATCTCTGAATCTTCTATAACATGAATCAAGGCCAATATCCAATGTGCCACAAGAGGTTACCTTGATGGAAACATACCAATATACAAAGGATGTTTCTTCAAGTCAACCCTCACTGTTACAATCCAGCTGAACCCAAACCACTGCCTCTCTCTGGGTGGTAAACAAACAGGAGGAACAAAAACCTGTGGCCAATTTAGAGAAAAA
The DNA here is from genome assembly GCF_004010195.1 of Chiloscyllium plagiosum. Classification (NCBI taxonomy): domain Eukaryota; kingdom Metazoa; phylum Chordata; class Chondrichthyes; order Orectolobiformes; family Hemiscylliidae; genus Chiloscyllium; species Chiloscyllium plagiosum. The sequence continues at coordinate 1,237 of NW_025212399.1, read as the reverse complement.
AATAATCTGGAAATTTGTTCAGAGTCTGGCAAATATCTCACACAAATTGAATTGTCTATCTCTCTTGGGGATTGTGTAGAAAAGATAGAGGGAAGTGTGCACTGACAACAGACACAGACAATAACATCAGAAGTTTCTGAAACTTGGAAAATGTATCAGGAACAATTTTAAATCGCTCTCTACGTGGAACCGCCCCTCTCAGTAAAAGGCATGAACACAATGAAGTGAAATCTGTTTGCTTTTTCACTAAAATAACTGCAAAGTGCAAGAATAATCTGTACCATAAGGCAAAAAAATCAGAAATGGAGGGGATAGGTAAGGAATATCCAGAGTTATAGAGAATAGCAGAAACTGAGGAAGAAATCTCAATGCTTCTTTATTTCTAAATTAACTTTGACACCGTCAGAGTGTTGTCAGAGTGTTGCTACTACAATGCCATATACTGATTAGTCTAAAATTGCCATGGCATAAGTTATTATTTAATAAAGAATTACTGAAGGATGATTTTCTGATGCAATAATAAAGAGAAGCTTCAGCTAGGATGACTGTAATGAATAATGTGTTGCAGATGCATTCACAAGAGCTTTTTACACTTGAAGGTGGTCATTCATTGCAGAATGAAGAGGAGCGATTCAACATTGTCCCAAAGCTGGGTTTTCCATAGGTGAATTATTTGAATCATGAAGTTAGAGTGCTTATTCTGAGATTGAGAACAATAATTTGAACTTTGGACATTGTCGTTTCGTTTGTGAAGGGAAAACCAAACCAAGGGATACATTTTCTGTGTGTAAGGGTTAAGGAAATATATTTTACCAACAGCTGTGATAAACTTCAATTCAGTTCAATAATTTTTGTTTATTTTTGCATAAAAGCAGAAAAAAGTCCATCGATGATAATTTTTTTTAATGAGAAAGATAATGAAGGCATAAGTAAAGGGTTTGGTGTTAGCTGAGCTGAGTTGGGATGAAAGTTATATGTGAATGAAGGGGGAGCAAACAGTCTTAGTGCTGGCATGGACGTATGGCACTGGGTTTGTACTCAAATTGATTAATCTCAGTCTGTCACCAGCATTATGTTCAATTGGATGATAGGCAAACATTACATAGGTGGGAAATTAACAAAATTAACAAATTTACTTGTAAATTCATTGGAGTAAAATATGAAATTTACTAATAATATAAAATCCACCCTAATTCATGTCACACACATGTGTGTACGCGCACACACTCACACACCC
>NW_025212398.1:22765-26404 GCF_004010195.1 Chiloscyllium plagiosum | reverse complement strand
GATTCAGGACGGTACACACTTGATTTTCAGTGTTGTATGCCTAACCTGTCCATGACTTCCTGAAACAGCCAAGCAGTAAAATTAAACCTTGGGTCAGACTATGTCTCTCTGGGGACCCCATACCACGTCAAGAAAGCTACCAACCCCTCCACCACCCTTTTTCCCTGAACACTCCGGAATGGAATTGCCTCTGGAACTCGAGTAGACACATCCGTTATGGTTAGAAAGTACTGCTTCACACTTTTAGTTTTGGTTTGAGGGAGAGGACCTGCACAATTAATCATAAACAGCATGAAAGGTTCTGCAACTGTTAGAATTTGCAACAAAGGTGCTGGTTTTATTACTGTCTGTCCCTTCCTTCCCATGTGTGACATGTACGACAAAATATAAACACATACTTATACAGACCAGGCCGAAAGGAGTGCTTTTGTATCTGAGCCTGAGTCCTCCTCACCCCTCAGTGACTTCCTACTTGTAACTAATGTGCTCCCCGTAATACTTCCTGTCTGGATGCTCCCAGCAACACAATCCGGTGCATTTCCGCCCATTTCTCCTCTGCACTCACATGGTGTCGACTCCATTTTGGTCTCAGGGTTCTGCCCTTTTGATAATAACTGCTGGGAATACAGACTGATTCCTTTTCTGAGTATGCTTCTACGTTTATATCTTTCATTGTCTCATCTTTCTGTTCACCTTTCAGGCCTAAACGCCTCTGCCTGACCCTCCACCTGTTCAGGGTGTCCCTGTACCATTACATCAAACAGAGTGTCAGCTAACTGAACCTCAACTCCTTCGTCTTTCTCTTTAGTGTTTTTCTTCTGGCTGTAACTTATGACACTTACATCTGTTACTGACAAAGTCTGGAAAATCTCCAGGTCATTTTCCTTTAACTCCTCAGTTCCCAGGATTTTCCTTTGGCTTCTCCACCACAAGGGGCGCTATTTCCCCAGTGCTAATTTGACTCTCCAACCTGATCTTAGACAGAGGAACATTTCTGTCCATCTATTCCACAAATTGTCACTCTCAGGTAACCTGTCTGAAAGAGTGCAAATACTGTCATCTCTTACTATTACAGACTGATGACCTCCCATATCACTCAAAGTTGTCACATCTTTCCCTTTTCCCCCTGTTCTTCCTGAGTAAACTTGACCCACAGAGGTGAAGTCTTTATAGAGATCAGGCACTAACTCAATACCCATCCCCTGCCTGGGCTGTGCACTCTCCTGCAGCTCCTCGGCCTTTCCTGAGGTTTCCTTTATTACTTACATTCATCCCACTGGTTTAGCCTCTTTTACCACATCTTTTCCCACAACCACCAGCACTGTGACCTTATGTGTCCCACCTTCTGACAGTGAAAACACCTTTTCCCAGGGCCCTTCTTAAACTATCAACACTGTAACTGCATGTGTCCCACTCTATTAGAGTCAAACACCTGAAGCCTTTCAACTCATTTCCCCCCCCCAGTTGGCTTCTTTTTTCACCTGAGGGAAACTATTCCCAGTGTGATTTACTCGACTTTTTTTCAGTGAAGGTTCTCCCATTCTTCCAATTTTTATTCATCAAGGGAAGAAATTCCTTTTGGAAGCCGAATTCTACCAAATGCACCAATGCATATTCATCTGCCATCCTGCTGCTCTTCACATTTCGTGAACTTTCTGTCCATCCACATGAATTCTGATCATCTCTCCGAGTGAGTTTACAAACCCCTCCAGCAGAATAATTTCTCAGAGCCTGATATATCTTATCTGTTTTTAGGGCACACACCCATACATTAAAATTACTGTGTTTAATTCTTTTGAATTCAACCTAAGTCTGACCCGGTTCCGTCTTTATGTTTCTGAAATTCCGTCGAAATGCTTCTGGTACCAGTTCAGAATCTCTCAGAATTGTCTGTGTGACATCTGCATCATCTCTTGATCCCTCACCTGATAGCGCTGCACACACTTCACGAGCTCTGCCGACCAGCTCAGTCTGAACAAGCTCTCTGTCTACTCCAACTTCCCAGCCAATTTTTCAAATGAAATAAACAAGGCTTCATCATCTTTCTCATCAAAATATGGAATTTTTAAAGAGATTTGTATACATCTCTCCCTTCTCTCTTTATTTCCATCTTGTTAACTCATTAATTTGCAACTTCTGAAGTTCAAATCCTCTCTCTCTCTCCTCTCACTCTCTCGCTCAGCGAAGAACAATCTCTCCAATTCTTTATCTTTTATCTCCACTTCCCTCATGTGCAACGTATGTTTCTCTAACTCTGCTGCACCTGTCTGTGTCTCTGATACACCTAAGGGCTTGAGCAACCGCTACATTTTCAACTTTCCTTTGGTCTCTGGTTGAACCCAATTCTACCCTATTGGCTAATTTGAAAAGTATATCCTTCTACCGTATTTTTAAAATTCCTTGGAGAGTTTGGGAAGCATCTTCAAACCCTAGAACCTCTTTAACAATCTTAAGAGCAATTTCCCTAACTTATAATATAACCAAACACAGCTAACTGAAATTAAACAAATTTCCTCACCTAAGTTATATTTAATCATTTAGGACAGTATTCGGGAAGTGTTTAAATCTGCTGGGATATTTCACACCTCAAATCTGTTCAAACCTGTCCAAATCTCAGCCTACACCTGTCTAAACTTCTCCATATCTGTCCAAATCTCAGACTGGATCTCTTTAATCCTCTTCAATTCTGTCCAAATCTCAGACTGAATTTGTTTAAACCTCTTCAATTCTGCCCAAAATCTCAGATGATGAGCCCCTAAACCATTTGAACATGGAGGTGAACCCCTCTATTAATTAAACCAACAGAAAAACTAACCAGCTGCAGGGTAGAGCCGGGATACCAGGAATCAACTCCCCATTTCTGGAATGACACCCATCACCCTACCAGAGGATTTCACCCCAGCAGGCTGGCCCTCAGTTAGTGTTGCTGTGATTATGCTCTCTGTGGGATTAGGCAATTGGTTCCTGTAGTTTTATTACCAGGATCAGTGGAGGATGGATGGGAATAATAGATTATGTTACGTTTAGTTTAGCAATGGAAAGGGGTCGGTACATGCCACAGGTCGAGTGTTATCGATAGGGCAAGGGCAATTATAATGCGATTAGGCAAGAGTTAGGATGCATAGAATAGGGTAGCAAAATGCAGGGGATGCAGACAATCAAAATGTGGAGCTGGCTTAAGGAACAGATATTGCGTGTCCTTGATAGGTATGTCTCGGTCAGGCAGGGACAAAGTGATAAGGTAAGGGAACCATGGTTTATGACAGAAATTGCATCTCTTGTTAAGAAGAAGAAAGATGCTTATGTGTTAATGAGGCAACTTGGTACAGATGAGGCGGCAGAGAGTTACAGATCAGCTAGGAAGGATTTAAAGGGAGAGTTAAGAAGAGCAAATAGAGGACACGAACAGTCTTTAGCAAATAGAATAAAGGAGAACCCTAAAGCTTTCTATAGGTATGTGAGGAATAAAAGAATGATTAGGGGAGGAATAGGGCCAGTCAAAGACAGAAGTGGGAAGTTGAGTGTGGACACTGTAGAGATCGGAGAGGTGCTAAATGAACATTTCTCATCGGCGTTTACTCAGGGAAAGGAGAATATTGTACAGGAGAAAAATGAGGTACGAGATATTAGACTAGAAAT
>NW_025212398.1:9968-15377 GCF_004010195.1 Chiloscyllium plagiosum | reverse complement strand
TCATAACATCAAGGCCGCATCTGAACGAGCGTGGCATCAAAGGGACCTTGGCTAAACAGGAACCAATGGGTATCATGGGGCACATTCTCTGCTGGTTGGAGTCTTGGTCGAGATTGCTTTGGCTTCTGCCTAAAATATTGATTCTCCTGCTTCTCGGATGCTGCCTGACCTACTGTGCTTTTCCAGCACCACACTCTTGAATCTGATCTCCAGCATCTGCAGGCCTCCCTTTCTCCTGGTTGGAGTCATACCTCACCCTCCAGGAGAGGAAGGCAGGTGGTGCACCAGTCTCCTGTGACTATTCCCCTGTCTAACAGGTTTACTGTGTTGGATACTGTTGGGAGGGATAGCCTTTCGGGGGGAGGATAACAGCAGCAGCCAGGCCTGGGGCACTACAACTGCGTAAAAACAATGACTGCAGATGCTGGAAACCAGATTCTGGATCAGTGATGCTGGAAGAGCACAGCAATTCAGGCAGCATCTGAAAAGCCACTACAACTGGCTCTGCTGTAAACCAGGGGCGGGCAGAGTCCAAGCGAGTGATACTTGGAGGGGACTTGCTAGTTCGGGGCACAGACAGATATTTCTCTGGCTGTGTTGGAGCCTCCAGGATGGTGTGTTCCCTCCCTGGTGACAGGGTCTCTGAGCAGCTGCATGACATCCTTAAAGGGGAGGGTCAGCAGCCAGAGTCATTGTGCACACAGGTAGGAAGAGGGATGGGGTCCTGAGGAGGGAGTACAGAGAGTTAGGAAAGAGACTGAAAATCGCTGTAAAGGAAGTAAAGCCAGCCAGAGATACCCCTTCCCATCACTGGATTATTCCAATCCTTTTCCCTCTGATTATCACTAATTGCTGTGATATTCCACTCTAATGTTCTCCGATACCAATACCATCACTCCGTGTTGGGTTTTATTGTAAACAATATGGAGGAAATAATTCAAGAAGTGTGCAGGGTTTTTTTTTAAATAAAGCTGTCATTGCTTCGGATTAAAGGTTTGCACATTTTAAAAAAGAAAGGAAGATTTAATTTGACAAACGATGCCACCTGACATCAGTGATGGCAACATTTGGAAGAGCATAATTCAGAGCAACAATTCTCACTGTTTGAAAATAAGAAAATAAAGAATGATAATTAAATGATTGAAAATAAATAAACAAGCCACATAGATAAACATGTATCAATCACAAAGGTGAGGCAGTGGATAAATAAAGATTAAGCATCATGGATAAGTCAGTGGAAAACCATGTCAAATTTAGAAAATCTGCTTGTCTGATGACAAATCTGCTGGGGTGGATTTTGGGGAACACACGTTGTCATTTACATACGCCTCTGAAGGAAGTGATATCAAATATTTCAAAGGAGTCCAATAGGAAGTAAATTCATGTCTGTATTGTTAGTCTCAAAATACAGAACAGGTTTGTAGATAATTTGTTGTTTGATGATAAATTTGTAAAATGGACTTGTAAGAGGAAAGTGAATGTATTGCAGCCAAATTTTCAAACAACACACAATGAAGTTGGAAAGGCAGGTTGTGAGAGGCAGAGATAAAATTGATTTGTTAAAGAAAAGAGCATAAAGTTGGCAATGATATATACTGTGGGAAAATGAGACATTGTCAATTTCAGACAGAGGAATAAAAGAACAGAATAATTATTCAAATGGAGAAAAACCTGCAGGAAGCTGTAACCCAACAGGACTTGGTGTGACATGTACATGAAGCCCAGAAAGCTCACACTCAGGTACAACAGGTAATCAGGAAGCTCATGGAATGCTGGTCATTCTTTCAGTGCATCAAAGTACAAGAGTAGTGAGGTCTTACTGCAAATGTACAAGGTGCTGTTAAGACACATATCGAATACTGTGAATAGTTTCTGTCTCTTTATTTCAGTAAACATCTGATTTTACAGAAGGCAGTTCAGAGAAGGTTTACCAGAATGATCCCTGGCTTGGAGAGATTGAGTCATAGAGTAGTCAGGGTAGTACTCAGAGAGTAGTAAGGGTATGGAATGCTTTGCCTGCAACGGTAGTAGATTCACCAACTTTAAGTACATTTAAGTCGTCATTGGACAAGCATATACACGTACATGGATTAGTGTAGATTAGATGGGCTTCAGATTGGTATGACAGGTCGGCGCAACATCGAGAGCTGAAGGGCCTGTACTGCACTGTAAAAAAAATGTTCTATGTTCTACGTTCTATGTCTCACAACATGGAGAGAGACTCTACAGTCCATCTTGTTCTTACTGACCAGATACCCTAAACTGATGCAGTCCCATTTGCCAGCATTTGCCTCTTATACATCTCAAATCCTTTCAATACATCTCCCCATCCAGGTCCCTTTCAAATGTGGTGATTAGATTAGCTTACTTACAGAGTGGAAACAGGCCCTTCGGCCCAACAAGTCCACACCGACCCACCGAAACGCACCCACTCTGACCCATTCTCCTACATTTACCCCTGCACCTAACACTACAGGCAATTTAGCATGGCCAATTCACCTAACCTGCAGATTTTTGGAGTGTGGGAGGAAACCGGAGCACCCGGAGGAAACCCACGCAGACACGGGGGGAATGTGCAAACTCCACACAGTCGGTCACCTGAGGTGGGAATTGAACCCGGGTCTCTGGCGCTGTGAGACAGCAGTGCTAACCACTGTGCCACCGTGCCGCCTGTGGTGGTTGCACCCAGCTTTACCAGTTGCGGCACACCGCTGGTCAGAGGCCTCCAGTCCAAGAAACAATCCTCAACTCTTTCAGACAAAAGCGCACACAGAAAACAAATGAAGTCCACCCCGCCCCACTACTCCCTCCCATGATGTGCTCATCAGACACACTTCGGGCAGGGACAGAACTGTGTGAAACACAGAGCAAGGCCCACTCTGTTCTTTCAAAACAACAATTTCTTACTCAGTGGAAAAAATAAACAAACACAAAATGGCTCTCGCATGACTCCATCCCCAACAACCTATTTTGGGCAGGGACCACAAGGGGCCAAAACAAAAGCAAAATCAAAGAAACAAATAATTTGTTACGACACAGTGGTGAACCCTTCAGCTAATTAACCCAAACCCCCAAAAAAGCTCACCTCGTCTCGTAATCTGTGAGAATATGAATGAAAGAGAACACCCAACTTCCACTAATTTGAGAAAAAAAATCAATTTATTCTCTACCTCTAGAAGTGAACATTAAACAACAACTGCTTATGTCTCTCATCCTCCTTTCTCTGAAAGGTTTATCTTCCTCCAACTCTATCACAGTATAGTGTTACAATAAACACCCGTATTAAAATTACATCATCAAATTAATTTTCAAAACCCTGCAGCGGCTATCGTCTCTAGTGTCTGTCTTCCTCTGGCAGTAGATCTCCCTGGGTCATCTTCAGTCTTTTTACTGAAAAGATGCTTCACATGAAAAGATAGCTTGGATAGAGAGGGGTTTGCTGGAAGTTACTCTGACAATGGCAGTTGGTTGCTCTCTCTCTCTGGTTCACTCTCAAAATGCCTCCTTCAGTGTAGCTCAAACATCAAATCGTCACATTGGTTTGATGCTGTCAAAAGATTAAATTCAAATTCGATTGGATTTTAGTATATTGGAGCATAACTTAAACTGATTGGTTAAATTCGAACTGTTGTGAAAACATAGCAACCAGCACTCAGGTATTTGATTCACAGTCAAATGTTCCATATTTTCAATGATCCAGTATACTCTGAGACTGCTGGTCAGCCACATGACAGGGGGTTGTAAGCTCTCAGTGCAAAACAGCTTTCACTCTCTCTTCAAGGTACAGTACACGGCTTCACCTTCATAACATATTAAACAAACAAATGAACAACTAAACAGATAAATCCTCTCTCTCCTGTCCCCATTGAACATTTCTGGGACAGGGACAACAATGATTTAAAATCCAGAGGTAGTTGCCCTGCTCACTTCAACTAAAAATAAAATGCCCCCCTCACCAATCCCCACCAAGTGTATCTGGGACAGGGGCAGTCCGGGGCTAAAATAAAAGCCCTCTTGGCTCTTCCAAATGGCCCAAACCTGGAACAAAGGCCAAATAAGGCAGTCCTCTTCCTGAGGCACCAATCTAAGCACAAACAACCCCTCAAAAAGCAAAATGGAAATGTATACGACAGAAACAAGCAACTAAATCTGAATATCATATCCAGGGTGATGATGTACTCTGGTCCCTGTGGCAACTAATGGTCTCAAAAGGCCCCCACTGTAACAGTGAGCACCACATGCTCCTTCTCCAGGGACACCTGAGCACGGACGTAACCATGAAAGGGTCAGATAGTCAGGAACAACAAGCCTCTCTTTAGCCTGGTGCCTGGACCTGTTCGTGGCCATCATGGCCAAGCCCAGGAACAAAGCCATGTCTGTCCCTCCCCGCACTGGGAGCCCGTAGATCAGGAATGTGGCACTGAAGGGCAGCCAAAGATTTAGCAGCTCCTTCTAAAAACAGACAACACACTTGATGTATAAGTGGAAGATCATTGCCTCCAGGTCACAGAAGGGGGAGGGGGGCGGCACGGAGGCTCAGTGGTTAGCACTGCTGCCTCACCGTGCCAGGGACCCGGGTTCAATTCCTCCCTCAGGGAACTGTCTGTGTGGAGCTTGCACATTCTCCCCGTGTCTGCGTGGGTTTCCTCCGGGTGCTCCAGTTTCCTCCCACAGTCCAAAGATGTGCAAGTTAGGTGAACTGGCCATGCAAAATTGCCAGCTGTTAGGTGTATTAGTCAGGGGTAAATGTAGGGAATGGTACCGTATGGGTTGCTCTTCAGAGGGTCGGTGTGGACTTGTTGGGCCAAAGGGCCTGTTTCCACACTGTATGGAATCTAAAAAAAGAGAATGCGCACTGGCATCCGGTGAACTTGCCCCATCACCGGTTGCAGGGGACCATCACATGCAGCACTCTCTATCCCAGATCCCTGGTCTAAGATGGAGGGACCACTTCATAGAGGGCTATCCACTGGGCATCTCCATCCCGAGCGGGCAAAACCTCATGCCAAGGTGTATCTGAGCTGTAGGTGATGGCACAGCAGTGGGGAGTGGACAAATAATACCCCGGTGTCATCTGAAACGCCACCAGGAGGATATCCCCGAGGTGGCTCTGATTTTGGGGACCATGTAACAGGAGATGGTCCGCAGTATGGGGCCAGTGTCGATTTCCAGATAGACTGGGGTCAGTTCGTTTGGAAGCCCACTGCCACGGACCGAACAGAAATGCCAAACACTTGTTCCAGTTACACCTTGTAGAGGATTCTGGCACTCAGGCATCCTCCACAGGTCAGCTGGATCTATGAACATGAGGAGCACATCATCGCTGTGCTCTCATCCTGTACAATCGCAGTGAGACATCCCTACTCCAGGATTCAAATCCTCTCACTATGAAGGCCAACATCCCATCTG
>NW_025212398.1:3837-8961 GCF_004010195.1 Chiloscyllium plagiosum | reverse complement strand
GGCTTTACCAGTTGTGGCACACCGCTGGTCAGAGCCTTCAGTCCAAAAAACAATCCTCAACTCTTTCAGACAAAAGTGTACACAGAAAATAAATAAAGTTCACCCCGCCCCACCACTCCCTCCCATAATGTGCTCATCAGACACTCTTGGGACAGGGACAGAACTGTGTGAAACACAGAGCAAGGCCCACTCTGTTCTTTCAAAACAACAATTTCTTACTCAGTGGAAAAAATAAACAAACACAAAATGGCTCTCCCATGACTCCATCCCCAACAACTTCTTTTGGGCAGGGACCACAAGGGGCCAAAACAAAAACAAAATCAAAGAAACAAATCATTTGTTACGACACAGTGGTGAACCCTTCTGCTAATTAAACCAAATCCCAGAAAAACTCACCTTGCCTCATAAATTTTGAAAATATGAATGACAGAAAACACTCAACTTCCACTAATTTGAGAAAAAAAATCAATTTATTCTCTACCTCTAGAAGTGAACATTAAACAACAATTGCTTATGTCTCTCATCCTCCTTTCTCTGAAAGGTTTGTTATCTTCCTCCAACTCTATAACAATATAGTGTTACAATAAACACCCATATTAAAATTACATCATCAAATTAATTTTCAGAACCCTGCAGCGGCTATCGTCTCTAGTGTCTGTCTTCCTCTGGCAGTAGATCTCTCTGGGTCATCTTCAGTCTTTTTACTGAAAAGATGCTTCACATGAAAAGATAGCTTGGATAGAGAGGGGTTTGCTGGAAGTTACACTGACAATGGCAGTTGGTTGCTCTCTCTCCCTGGTTCCCTCTCAAAATGCCTCCTTCAGTGTACATCAAACATCAAATCGTCACATTGGTTTGATGCTGTCAAAAGATTAAATTCAAATTCAATTGGGTTTTAGTATCTTGGAGCATAATTTAAACTGATTGGTTAAATTCGAACTGTTGTGAAAACATAGCAACTAGCACTCAGGTATTTGATTCACAGTCAAATGTTCCATATTTTCAATGATCCCATATACTCTGAAACTGCTGGTCAGCCACATGACAGGGGGTTGTAAGCTCTCAGTGCAAAACAGCTTTCACTCTCTCTTCAAGGTACAGTACATGGCTTCACCTTCATAACATATTAAACAAACAAATGAACAACTAAACAGATAAATCCTCTCTCTCCCGGCCCATTGAACATTTCTGGGACAGGGACAACAATGATTTAAAATCCAGAGGTAGTTGCCCTGCTCACTTCAACTAAAAATAAAATGTCCCCCTCACCAATCCCACCAAGTGTATCTGGGACAGGGGCAGTCCGGGGCTAAAATAAAAGCCCTCTTGTATCTCTTCCAAATGGCCGGAACCTGGAACAAAGGCCAAATAAGGCAGTCCTCTTCCTGAGGCACCAATCTAAGCATAAAACAACCCCTCATAAGGCAAAATGGAAACAGAAACAAGCAACTAAATCAGAATATCATTATCCAGGGTGATGATGTACTCTGGTCCCCGTGGCACCTAATGGGGACCCGGGTTCAATTCCCCCCTCAAGAAACTGTCAGTGTGGAGCTTGCACATTCTCCCCGTGTCTGCGTGGGTTTCCTCCGGGTGCTCCAGTTTCCTCCCACAGTCCAAAGATGTGCAAGTTAGGTGAACTGGCCATGCTAAATTCCCAGCTGTTAGGTGTATTAGTCAGGGGTAAATGTAGGGAATGGTTCCGTATGGGTTGCTCTTCGGAGGGTCGGTGTGGACTTGTTGGGCCGAAGGGCCTGTTTCCACACTGTATGGAATCTAAAAAAAGAGAATGCGCACTGGCATCCGGTGAACTTGCCCCATCACCGGTTGCGGGGAACCACCACATGCAGCACTCTCTATCCCAGATCCCTGGTCTAAGATGGAGGGACCCCTTCATAGAGGGCCCTCCACTGGGCATCTCCATCCCGAGCGGGCAAAACCTCATGCCAAGGTGTATCTGAGCTGTGGGAGATGGCACAGCAGTGGGGAGTGGACAAATAATACCCCGGTGTCATCTGAAATGCCACCAGGAGGATATCCCCAAGGTGGCTCTGATTTTGGGGACCATGGCACAGGAGATGGTCCGCAGTGTGGGGCCAGTGTCGATTTCCAGATAGACAGGGGTCAGTTCGTTTGGAAGCCCACTGCCACGGACCGGACATAAATGCCAAACACTTGTTCCAGTTACACCTTGTAGAGGATTCTGGCATGCGAGCATCCTCCACAGTTCAGCTGGATCTATGAACATGAGGAGCACATCATCGCTGTGCTCTCATCCTGTACAATCGCAGTGAGACATCCCTACTCCAGGATTCAAATCCTCTCACTATGAAGGCCAAAATCCCATCTGCCTTCTTCACCACCTGTTGCTCCTGCAATGCTCACTTTCAGCAACTGGTAAACAAGAGACACCCAGGTCTTGCCGCACTACACCCCCTACCTTTTTCAATCCATCACTATTCCAATAATAATCCCATCTGTAACTTTGCAGCTGATGTTAACTAATTAGCAGTAAGCTCTCACAGAGAGGCTTGGCTGGGTTGCAGAATCTGACGAATAAAACATTTCATCTCATTGAAATATTCAACACTGAAGCAAGTGTAGGCCATTCAGCCCTTCAAGCTGACATCACCTATTCAATAAAATCATGTCTCATCATTCAACGCAGTCCACAGTTCCCTTGCTTTCTTACTGTAATCTCTAAAACATTGATCCGGCTCCTTCTCAAACAACCTACAATGATTTGGCCGTGCCACTTTTCTGAGGCAGAGAATCCCACAGGCTTCCCACTCTCTGTGTGAAGACATTACTCCTTTTGTCAATCCCACCCTGTCTCCTTTAGACTGTGGTTCTGGGACATTCAGGTTTAACCACACTACATCCTTTCCCAATCTATCGCTATTCCGATAATAATCCATTTTCCTTTTGGCTTCCAAAGTGGATAATGTGATTGAACTGCATCTGCTGTGCATTGGCCGACACACGCAACTTATCCAAATCACACTGACGTCTCGCAAAATCCTCTTTCACAGTTCTTTCTCCCTCCCAGCTATGTGTCTGCCTTTAAACTCAGTGGAAGTTAACAAACACTGCTTTATCAATGGATAAATCACAAACTGTTTCTCATCCCACTTCCAGTTTCGGGGGACAATTGAGTTTCAAAATGGTAGTAAACCTAGGGGGTCGTGTACCTGTTAGCTACAGTATAAACCTAGGGGGTCGTGTACCTGTTAGCTACAGTACATAATGAAAGCATCACTGATCTACATTATAGTTGCCTGTCCATTGTCATCTGCACCTGTTGGGGCAGAACCTGGTGAGAGGTGGCACAACATTTTCACCCGTTGGCATAAATATGGCTGCACCACAGAATTAGCTTGACCGATTCAGCATTTAAGTGAGTTGATAAGTGAGCACAATGGTAGCTTTGGTCAGGAGTTATCCCAAGGTAACAGGGTCTACTTTGAACAAAGAATCTTACAACTTAATAAACAGGGAGTTCTGTAAAAACAATAGGAGACAGTTGTATAAGAAATGTATCACAACAGACAGCCTGCAGTTTGTACTGTAATGACGCGATAGTGAACCCCTCTGTTAATTAAACCAAACACCCAGAAAAGATCACTTCACATCGTTATCTGTTAAAATATGAGTGACAGAGAACTCCCAAAGTCCACTAATTGAAGAAAAGAATATCAACGTATTCCTTACCTCTAAAAGTGAATATTAAACAATAACTGTTCAGAACTCTATGTCTCCTTCCTCTGAACTGCTTACTCCCTGCCTCCAACTCTGTTCCAATAATGCCCATATTAAAATGAAATCAAGTTAATTTCAAACCCATACAGCAGCTGCCATCTTCAGTGTTCATCTTCTTTCTTTTTATTACTCATATGTTTCATACAAAAAGGTACTTTTAATCAAGAGTGTTTCCTTATTCCTTGGATCGGTGTTGATGGCAGTTGGTCTGTCCAATGTTCAAAATGCCTGCCTTTTTAATATCCCCACATCGGTTGGCAAAACAATAAATTCAAACTCGATTGAGTGGCAGCATCCTGCAGCATAGTTTAAACTGATTGGTTAAATTTGAATTGTTGTCAAAACAGCAACCAACTCAGGTATCCATTTCAGAGCCAAATGTCCCATATTTTCAATTTCCCAGTATACTGTGACACTGCCATCTGATCATATACACAGGTGCTTGGAAACTCTCAGTGTAGAACAGCATTCACTATCTCTTAAAGGTACAGTACATGTCTTCAACTTCACAACACTCCCCCCCTCAAAAGAAAAAATAAATCATCACAATGAAAAGATGTCTTCATTATTTTTTTCTAATTCTTAATCTCATTACAATGAAATACATAGGACATTAATCTAAGGTATACTTTCATATTAGTTTCTGCACACATATGTATATATATAATGTTGCAATCAGTTCAATCTTATCTGTACATTTTCATTTAAATCCACGATAACGCATCTGCTGTCACATTTTTACGAATTGCAACATGTACAATTTGTCCATTAAAAGTCTGGAACACAAGACTCCATTGAAATAGTCTCATATTTTTGGATTTAAATATTTCGAAGAATGGAAGAGGATTATGGTCCGTGCACACAATGTTCTCTGTCACATTGTTCGTCACATAAACATTAATGTGTTGTAAAGTCAGTACCAAACTCAATAGTTCTTTTTCAATGTAGAGTATTTTCTCTGGTGAGTGCTGAGGTCTTTGAAAAGTAGCCAATTCACTGTTCAATTCCATCGCTATCTTCTTGTAGCAGTGCGGCTCTAACTCTTTTGCAGGTTTTCAAAACGTTTGGTGTAGCTAAAATTGATGCGGTGGTTAATACTGAGCTAAATTGTCAAATGATTCCTGACATTGTTCTGCCCACCAATATTTTGTGTCCATCTTCAGTAAATCTGTTCGCAGTGCCACCTGGCTGCTGAAGGTTGGAACAAACTTCCAGGAGAATCTGCTTCATCCCAAAAACTGAAGCACCTCTTTCTTGGAGAATGGTCGTGGAAATTCTTCGTTGACCTTCATCTTCTCGGGTGGCACGGTGGCACAGTGGTTAACACTGTTGCCTGACAGCGGCAGAGACCCGGGTTCAATTCCC
>NW_025212398.1:0-3657 GCF_004010195.1 Chiloscyllium plagiosum | reverse complement strand
CTAAAGATCACTACATCATCCAAATAAATCTGCACAGTTTGTTAATACATCCACTATTCTGTTTATCAGTCCTTGGAAAGAGCCTGGTGTATTCTTCATTCCAAAAGTCATCACTTTGAGGGGATATAGCCAAGTTGTGGTTGCAAACGCAGTAACTTCTTTCACTTTCTCTGATAAAGGTACCTGCCAGTTATCACACAGTATGTTCAACTTTGTGATGTAACTGGCTTGTTCAACTTTCTCCACACAGTCCTCCGATCTTGGTATTGGGTATGAGGCCGATTTTGTTCTGGTGTTGACCTTCCGATAAGCCACACAAAATCGTTGAGTCCTGTCAGGTTTTGGAACTAACATGATCGGTGAACTCCATTCACTCTGACTCAGTTCAATGATATCTTCATTGAGCATTGCCTTCACTTTTGTCTGATCCTATGTGGCTTTGAAAGGATTAAATCTGTAGGGGTGTTGTCTTCTCGTAACAGCATTCCCTACATCTACCTCATGCACAATAGCATTAGTCCTCCGCATCTTATCCCGACATATGTCCTCATATTGCTGCAACAGACCTTTCAACTGGTATCTTTGTTCCTGAAACAGGTACTTCACTAACCTATCCCAGTCCTTAAGGACTTCCTCCTTATTTAACATATTTTGAGGCACATCATACTCCACGACATATGGATTTGATTCCTCTCTGCCAGGGCAGTAACTAACACCTGTTTCTCTAGTTCCCTGTGTCTATTATAATAAGGTTTCAACATATTCACAGAACACACACGATAGAGATTTTCCTTTCTGGCATCTTTCCCAGATAGTGTACATGAATAAAGTTTTTCTCAATTTGAAAGGGACCACTAAACCGAGCTTTGAAGGGATCTCCTACAACTGGTAACAATACTGCTACGTTACCCACATGGAAAAACATCCGAATTTTAGAGTATTTATCTGCCACCTGCTTCCTTCTGTGTTGTTCCCTCTTCAGGCGCTGTTTAGCAAACTCACCCACTTGATTAAATCTCTCCCTCATCCCAAATAAATAATAAAGAGAGATCTCTGATCTCAGTCCTGTCAATTTCCTTTTAATTAATTTCAAAGGCCCTCTCACTTCATGTCCGGACATTAACTCAAAGGGAATAAACTGAGTTGATTTGTTTGGGGCATCTCTCATGGCAAACAATACAAATGGGATA
The DNA here is from genome assembly GCF_004010195.1 of Chiloscyllium plagiosum. NCBI lineage: Eukaryota > Metazoa > Chordata > Chondrichthyes > Orectolobiformes > Hemiscylliidae > Chiloscyllium > Chiloscyllium plagiosum. The sequence goes on along the minus strand of NW_025212398.1, from coordinate 2,467 downwards.
CGTTTATCCCAATCATTCGGGTAATCCTGACAGTACACTCTTAACATGGTCTCCAGAGTCAGATACCACCTTTCCAAAGCTCCCTGGGATTCAGGATAGTATGCAGTTGATTTACAGGGCTGTAGGCCTGAGCTATCCATGACTTTATTAAACAGCCGAGCAGTGAAGTTAGACCCTTGGTCTGACTGAATCTCTCTGGGTATACTGCGTGAAGAAAGCTACTAACTCCTCCAGCACCCTTTTTACCTTCATACTCTGTAATGGAATTGCCTCTGGAACTCTGGTGGACACATTCTTTATGGTGAGCAAGTATTGGTTACCACTTTTAGTTTTAGGGAGGGGCATATCCCCCACTCAACCATTACCATCAAGCCAGGGGATCAACCTTGGTTCAATGGAGATTGCAGGAGGGAATACCAGGAGCAGCATCTGGCATTCCTAAAAATGAGGTGTCAAACTTGTGAAGCTGCCAAACAGGTCTACTTGTGTGCCAAATGACACAGACAAAACTAAGCGATCTCATAACCAAATGATCAGATCTAAGCTCTGCATTGTTGCGCACGCAATGGTGGTGGACAATTAAACAACTCACTGGAGGAGGAGGAGGCTCCACAAATACCCCCATCCTCAATGATGGAGGAGCCCAGCACATCAGCGCAAAAGATAAGGCTGATACATTCGCAGCAATCTTCAGTTGGGCACGCCGAGTGGATGGTCCATTTCGGTCTCCTCCAGTGTTCCTCAGCATCAGTGATACCAGTCTCCAGTCATTTCGATTCACTCCACATGATATCAAGAAAAGGCTGGAGGCACTGGATACTGCAAAGGCATTGGGCCTTGATCACATTCCAGCAATAGTATTGAAGACGTGTGCTCCAGAAGTTGCTGCTCCCTTGGTCAAGCTTCTCCAGGAGAAAGTGAGGTCTGCAGATGCTGGAGATCAGAGCTGAAAATGTGTTGCTGGAAAAGCGCAGCAGGTCAGGCAGCATCCAGGGAACAGGAGAATCGCAGATTCACCTGTACCTTCACACATATCATCTATTGCATCCTTTGGCCCCAAAGGAAACTTCCATATCCGCCACAGATTCACCTGTACCTTCACACATATCATCTATTGCATCCTTTGGCCCCAAAGGAAACTTCCATATCCGCCACAGATTCACCTGTACCTTCACACATATCATCTATTGCATCCTTTGGCCCCAAAGGAAACTTCCATATCCGCCACAGATTCACCTGTACCTTCACACATATCATCTATTGCATCCTTTGGCCCCAAAGGAAACTTCCATATCCGCCACAGATTCACCTGTACCTTCACACATATCATCTATTGCATCCTTTGGCCCCAAAGGAAACTTCCATATCCGCCACAGATTCACCTGTACCTTCACACATATCATCTATTGCATCCTTTGGCCCCAAAGGAAACTTCCATATCCGCCACAGATTCACCTGTACCTTCACACATATCATCTATTGCATCCTTTGGCCCCAAAGGAAACTTCCATATCCGCCACAGATTCACCTGTACCTTCACACATATCATCTATTGCATCCTTTGGCCCCAAAGGAAACTTCCATATCCGCCACAGATTCACCTGTACCTTCACACATATCATCTATTGCATCCTTTGGCCCCAAAGGAAACTTCCATATCCGCCACAGATTCACCTGTACCTTCACACATATCATCTATTGCATCCTTTGGCCCCAAAGGAAACTTCCATATCCGCCACAGATTCACCTGCACCTCCACCCACATCATCTACTGCATCCGCTGCAGCCGGTGTGGCCTCCTCTATATTGGGGAGACAGGCCACCTATGTACAGCGCATCATCCGCCGTCATTTCCGCCACCTCCAAACGGACCCCACCACCAAGGATATATTTCCCTCCCCTCCCCTATCAGCATTCCGTAAAGACCACTCCCTCCGTGACTCCCTTGTCAGATCCATACCCCCCACCAACGTCGATTCTCCTGTTCCCTGGATGCTGCCTGACCTGCTGCGCTTTTCCAGCAACACAATTTCAACCTTTTCCAGTGCAGTTCCAACACTGGCATCTACCCGACAATGTGGAAAATGGCCCAGGCATGTCCTGTAAACAAAAAGCAGGACAAATCCCACCCGTCCAAATACCATCCAACCAGTCTACTCTCCATTATCAGTAAAGTGATGGAAGGGGTCACCAACAGAGCTACAGCAGCACCTGCTCAGTGACACCCAGTTTGGGTTTCACCAGGGTCACTCATCTCCTGATCTCATCACAGCCTTGGTTCAAACATGGGCAAAAGAGCTGAATTCCAGAGGGGAGGTCAGAGTGATAGCCCTTGACATCAAGGCCGCATTTGACCAAATATGGCATCAAGAAACCCTGGCAAAACTGGAATCAATGGGTATCGGGGGGGTAACACTCCGCTGGTTCGAGTCAGACCTGGCACAAAGGAAGATGATCATGGTTGTGG
>NW_025212397.1:25374-26402 GCF_004010195.1 Chiloscyllium plagiosum | reverse complement strand
CACACTTACCCACACTCTTTCCCACCATCACTGTCTCTCCCTCGCACACTCCCCCAGCATTACAATCACGCGCCCACGCAGTCTCCCACCATCACACGTTTCATATACCTTAAACTGAGCTCCTGCCTGTGAACAACGACCCAGTTGATCCCCTCTAAATGGCCTTTGACCCCATCCCAATTCTATTCCCCGAGTAATAGACAGTATGTCCCACACAATGTGCTCTGTTTGTGATATCCTGTTAGACCAGTGTGAGCCACAGCCTATGCTGCCACTCCATCTGTTGCCCCCTCTTAACGACTGGTGTTCTCACACACATTATGTCCCCAAGCAATGGCGTTTGGCCCAAGCTCCATACAGTTGCCCGGACAATGGCCTGACATGTTGTCCCAATCTCTCTTCCCTAACATCGGTCTGAAGATCGACAAACCTCTTCTGTTCCCTCAGCACCGAATGATTCGAGGAAGACAGTAACATTGGGAGGTTATGATCGCAAGATGGAGAGAGAGTGAATGAAATTGGGGAAGGCAAGGACAGTGGAATTGAGTGTGTACATGGGAAAAGGAGAGAGGAACAGTGGTGCAATGTGAGAGTGGGAGGGATATGTGAAGGGAGAGGGACAAAGGGAGCAAGGTGCATTCTGTGGAGAGCCAAGTTGGAGTGGGAGCCCCAGAAAGGAACGTAAGGTCAGGGGGAGTTAAACCCAGCTCCTGAGCTCAGGGCGCGATCCCCTCTCCCTGAGGACCAGGACTTGGGGCTGATTCTGTCTCTCTCCAGCTCAGCTTCTCTAACACAAAGACACACAACAACATCGGTCACTCTGCTGCTCGGCATGCTTTAATGAACACTTTTATTGTTTACAAATGGAAGTGATGGATACAGTCAATGGGATGGTGCCTTTTCTCACTGACCCCTGTGTTGTGAGAAGCATTAAAATGTGTCCCTGTAACGCCCCTGTGGGATAAGGATGGACAACAAGCGCTATCCTCAGTCTGTAACCATAGCGACAGGCTGCTCCATCGCTGAAA
>NW_025212397.1:22702-24073 GCF_004010195.1 Chiloscyllium plagiosum | reverse complement strand
TGTCAGTTATAGAATGTCGGGGACAGAACGTTCCGGGGAATGTCAGTTATAGAATGTCAGGTACAGAACGTTCCGGGGAGTGTCAGTTATAGAATGTCAGGGACAGAATGTTCCGGGGAATGTCAGTTATAGAATGTCGGGGACAGAACGTTCCGGGGACACCACCCCAGTGCATTGATCTCTAAACCAGGAGCAGTTTCCCTCCCAGCATGTCGGACTGTGTACACCACCCCAGTGCATTGCTCAGTAACACTGTGTTAGATCACTGTGCAGTGTGGGGAAACTAGCAGCCCATGCTGGAAGTGTCAGGACGTGCAGCTGCCACCCATTTACAGCTCCATATCTCCATTGTGCCCTGACAAGGGGGTGCTATGGGTGTGACCATCACTGCCAGAGAGACCAGGTGGAGGAGTCAGTTTAAATATCACCACATGGGAGGGGCTTGTCGTATAGACAGAGAAGGGGAGACCGACAGTCAGTGTCATGGAAGGATGTGTTCCCAGGTTTCAGAAAGCTGAAACGTAGATACTTCGAATACATCCTGTTACATGAGCCTGTTTTCCCAGGAAAGATGGGAAAAAGGGATATTGGTGTGAAGTCAGATGATCATTTATTCTGCATCTTTGTTACTGGCATTAGTTTCAACAGAACCTATGTCTCATTGGGCAGATTGCAACAATAATTTATCTTTCTTTGATTTTCCTTGAGTGTGACAGAGGGATTGTCTTCACGAGGCTGAGCTAGTTTCCTGATGATATCGAACTCACCTCATTAACTACCTACCCCACCCCATGGTGTCCCTCTCATTCAATACCAGGCCGATTCTCCGACCCATCATGGCTGGAGTAACTCACCATCGCCCGGGTGCCCCTGGATATTCCCTGATCCCTAGCACTGGTGCCTGAGACCCGGGTTCAATTCCCGACTCAGGCGACTGACTGTGTGGAGTTTGCACGTTCTCCCCGTGTCTGCGTCGGTTTCCTCCCACAGTCCGAAGATGTGCAGGGTCAGGTGAATTGGCCATACTAAATTGCCCGTGGTGCTAGGTAAGGGGTAAATGTAGGGGTATCGATGGGTTTCGCTTCGGCGGGTCGGTGTGGACTTGTTGGGCCGAAGGGCCTGTTTCCACACTGTAATGTAATCTAATCTAATCTAATCTTTAAGAGGCCAATGGGCACAAGTTTGAACTTTCTCCGTTTGGAGCTACCCTGCACAGTTTACCCTGAGCATGGTTGTTAAGTGCCAATTACATCACAGTTTGTCGACAGAGGCACGGAGGTCCTGGTGGATGGGCTAGTACAGAGGGGGGCACTCTCTTCCCAGAGGGGGCGACACCACCAGACCACCCCCCCCCCCCCGAGATTGGTCTGA
>NW_025212397.1:16246-22408 GCF_004010195.1 Chiloscyllium plagiosum | reverse complement strand
GCCTCGTGTGGAGATTCTGAAACATCCACGTCCCACCGACCGAGTAAGGAGCAATGTTCAGTGAAGGACAATTCTCACTTTAAACCCACTGGCAGCTCCGTTTCCCCCCGGCACAACTTAGAAGCCGTGGCCCTGATGCCATCTCCCTTTTGTGTCGAGCTGGTGCAAATGGAATCCCCACGGTCTCGGTGGGCAGAAGGTTGTCTCACATCACATCGTCACCACCACCTCCCAGGAAGGGAGCACCGAGACTCCCTCCTACACCTCCCCGTGGAAACAGCTCAGATACTGAAACTAATCTGTGATAGTTATTGCTCTCATCACTTATCCTGACAGCTTCAACAATCTGTGCTCATATACAGCCAGCGCCCTCTGTTCCTGCAGCCCCTTTATAATGGTACAGCCTGTTTCAAACTGTCTTTCATTGGCTTTCCTACCAAAGTGCATCACCTCACACAGCTCTGCACTGATCCCTATCTGCCATAAACCTGAACACTACACCTACGTGTGATTGTCCTGTTAGAGTGCCACACTGTCCTCCATAGACTTTACAATTCTTCCAGTTTCGGTGCTATCTACAAACATTGAGATTGTCATAGCATCACAGTCCCCATGAAACAACGGAAATCCTGCCCCACATACACGAGTGTGAGCAAGTGAAATACTGCTATATTCCCACGGACAGAATCGAATAATGACATGCTGTCAATGGAGCAATAGAAATCCTGACACATACGAGACGGAGTACATTATAAATTGACAAACCACAGAGCAAGAGAAATCTGGATAGGTTCCAGTTATCTATATTCATCAAGATATAATGTGATGAAGTTGAAAGTGTGTACGGTACCTTTAAGAGAGGGTGAATGCTGTTCTGAACTGACAGCTTACAAGCACCTGAGATACGAGAGTATGGCAGACCCAGAAACAGTATATTGCTATCGAGCTTGTCTCGGGTAATAAGCAGTTAAGAGAAAGAGGGTCCCAGAGTTGTGAATAGTTAATGTAAAATGTTCACTTTCAGAGTCAAAAAATAAATTGATGTTTTTATTTAAACAGTAGAACTTGGTAGATCTGTCCCTCATATTTTAACAGTTTACGAGGCGAATTGAGCATTTCTTTATGTTTCATTTAAGTTACCAGATGAGCTTCACGCCGTGTCCTCACCATTCCCGTGCGTGTATCTGTGTGTCTCTGTGTGGGGCAAGTCTGGCAGTCTCTGTGGTGCTTCAAGTGATGCTGGCCTCCCCACGCTATTGCACAGCTTTGGCAAAGGGTGAAAACCATTCATTCAGAGATGGGGAGGGAGAGGGCAGCTGCTCACAGCACCATCTAAACTGATGTCATATCCATGTACTGATCTAAATGTCCTTTAAACGTTGTAAGTGTCCCTGATTTCTGGCAGTTCATTCCACACACAAGCCAGATTAAAATATTTACCTCTCATGACTGTTGTAAATCTTTTTCCTCGCAGTTAAAATATCGCTCAGTTTTGAATCCGCAATTCTCGGGAAAGACATCAGCCCATCAGCTTATATGTACCCCTCATTATTTTAGAAACCACTGTAAAGTTACTCCTTAATCTCATACTCTCCAGTGAAAAAATCCCAGCCTACCCAGCCTATCCTTATAGCTCAATCCCTCCTTTCCCAGCAACGTCCAGGTTAATCTCTTCTAAACCCTCTCCAGTTTAATAATATCAAGTTCAGTAATATCTGGGTGAATAGTCAAGGTATTTTCTAAGGGTACGGGGAGTCCAAAACTAGAGGACATAGGCTTAAGGTGAGAGGGGAAACATTAAAAAGTCACCTAAGGGGCAGCTTTTTAACACAGAGGGTGGTGTGCCTATGGAATGAGCGCGCAGGGTGAACAAACTGGACACAGTATTCCTTAAGAAGTCCCACCAATATCCTGAACAACCACAACATGACGTCACAATTCCGATACTCAAAGGTCTGACCATTGCAAACAAATGTGTTAAACACTTTCTTAACCACACTATGGTTATGAAATGCAAATTTTAAAGAATTATACCTGACAGCAGGTTTCTGTTCTACAATACTGCCAAAACCCTACTTTTAATTGTATAGGTCCTGCTGTTGTTTGATTTTCCATATCCAATACTTCGCATTAATCCAAACTAAACTCCACTTGCCACCCCTCAGCCGAGTGAGTGATATTACTGCCACCTCACCATCCACCTTCAATTTTAAAATGCCCATCCCTCTCCAGGATGCCTGCACACTCCGGCCTTGATTTTCACAAAGACCCCGAGCTTGGTTTGCCTTGTATGGTAAGGGGGAGGAGAGACAGATTGCAGACACAGTCAGTGGAGAGGAAAGGCTGGACAGTAATCAGCGGCTTGGTATCATTTCATGGTTTTAGGAAGAGGGCAGTCGCACATGAGAGGTGGTTAGTATTGATCGGTGTTTTGGGACTAGAAATTAAGCTCTTCCTTCCTCTCTGCTGTTCAGTAATACATATCCATTTGAGACCCTCTATTATGCAGAGTGTGTCTGCAGGATTTCTTTCCTTAATATTGCAGACTACAGATAATAGCGATGAAAGACGTTCACAGTTAATTTCGATAGCATAGCACGTACACTCAATATCCTATAGTTGAGACAAATATCTTGCATTTGTTTAATAATAAAAAGTGTTTTTTTTTGTAATTCAGTAATGGTAACCTGTTTATAATAAATCCACACCGAGCTGAAAAAGAACACTAAAATATGCCCCAAAATCTGGGTATGGTTGTATAGTGAGTAGTGTCCCTGTCTCTGAGCCAGAGTTCTGGATTTGATTCCAATTCCTGAACTTGTGTGGTAGTTTTCCTAACTCTGGACTAGAACGCCTGGATTCAAGTCCTGCCTGTTGCAGAGGATGTCACAGCATGTCAGAACAGGCTGATGAACAAACACACAGCAGAATACTGTTACAGCTTTATGGGTTTTGCAGAGTCTTGCTAGTGTCCCTACCTCCGGGCACAAAGGTCTAGGTGTAAAGCCCACAGAAATGTCCCATGATAGATCTGAACAAACTGATTAAAATGGATTTAGAATTGTGGCTTGATGGAGAAGGAAGAGGTGTCAGTATTGAATTTCAGAATTTAGGCCCAGGATGACTGAAAGTACAGCTATTCGTGTTGATTGGAGTCACATTTCGTAGCAGTAAAGGTTTATAAAATCAGAATGGTCATAGATAGGGTGAGTAGTCAGGGTTTTTCCCCAGGTTAGGGGCGTCCAAAACTAGAGGGCATTGGTTGAAAGTGAGAGGGGAAAGGTTTTGAAAAGGCCTAAGAGGAACCTTTTTCTCGCAGAGGGTGATGTGCGTATGGAATGAGCTTCCAGAGGAAGTGGTGGAAGCTGGTAGAACTACAGCATATAAAAGGCATCTGGATGCTGACAGACCTGGCGTGCTTTTCCAGCAATTTCTGTATTTCTTTAAAAAATGCATTCATTTTAACACAGGTATTCTGAATAACTTAAACATTTTATTTTTTAATGACGCAGGACCATGTAAACATATGTCAAATCGACCGAGACCATTTTTTGCTAAGGGAATGGCTCTGTGTATGACAACAACAATGATGCAGCTACATGGAACAGGGTATGTGATGGATACAGAGTTTGGACAATGTACAAGCAGACCTCACATGATCCAGTTTGGGAGAGGATGACATTACTTTGTGATTCAGCTCAGAGAGGGAGAAAATGTAGTCTGCCCGAGAAGGAATGGCCTATTGCACTCTCACTCCTTCATTGTTCCTCATCACAGCAATGTGTGCGAGCTAAAAAAAAAACTCTACAGTCATCGTTACCATTCTTATAGAATCCCTGCAGTGTTGAAACAGGCATTCGGCCCAACAAGTCCATACCAGTCACCTTTATATACACCTGACTAAGGCACCTCAATGAGAAATCCCTGAACACTACAGACAATTTAGCATGACCAATCCACCGAACCTCCACAGTTTGAGCTGTGGAGGAAACTGGATCACCCATTAGAAGCTCACATAGGAAAGTGGAGAATGCACAAACTCCACGTGCAAACTCCACACAGTCAGTCGCCTGAGGCGGGAATTGAACCTGGGTCTCTGGCGCTGTGAGGCAGCAGTGCTAACCACTGTGCCACCGTGCCGCCCACAAACTGAGTATACAAACTGATTGTAAAAGTTTCTAAAGATGTATTGTTATGGACCAGATCAGACCCCCTTAATATATTTTAAGAATGTAGATTTGACCCTAATTGTTTCTTATTTTAAAGGCAAATGTAACATGCTAATTCAATTGGTCAAACTACTCAACATTATGCAAAACACAATTTATTCAAAACACAAAATACAACAAAAGAAATAAAGACTTAGAATAACTTAACTGTATCGGAAAACTTAATAAAATAATGGATATCATAACTACTGCTAATAGTTACATCTCATAAACACACTTCTTGGCAAAAAGGCAAATTCAGAAAAAGATTTGTCTCACAGGTATCTCAGCAACAGAGAGAAAGCCCAGCCTCTAGCTGTTACTAAGAGAGAGAAAAGATAATTTCTAATCCTTCAAAACTCCAGCAGCTTTTGCCTCGTTGAGACTCCAATAACAACTGCTTCAAGCTAAACCTAAAAATGAAAAAACCCTTAAAACCTGGTCTGTGAGAGCTGGCCACACCCAACCATGCTGCTTCTATTATTCCAACTTTCAAAAGAAAACACCAAGGCCTCAGAAGCTGTTTACTTAATTAGTGTTCAAACTGGACAGCTCTGTACCAGTCTTAAAACCTGTCTTTAAAAGAGAATGACAAAATAACCTTTTAAAACCATAGCATCATCACAATATGAAAAGAAAGAACTAGTGAAGACAAATGTACAAAGAAAAAAGAAAGAGAACAAAGAAAATTTACAGCCCAGGAACAGACCCTTCGGCCCTCCAAGCCTGAGCCAATCCAAATGTACTGTCTAAATCTGTCGGTCAATTCCTAAGCATCTATATCCCTCTGCTCTCCACCTACTCATGCCTCTGTCCAGACACATCTTAAATGAATCTACAGTGCCTGCCTCTACCACCTCTGCTAGCAACGCGGTCCAAACGCCCACCACCCTCTGTGTGAAGTACTTACCGCGTGTATCCTCCTTAAACGTCCTACGTCTCACGTTGAGAAAACGACCTCTCGTTATTGAATCCTTCACCCTGGGGAAAAGCCTGTCTCTATCCACCCTGTCGGTACCCTTCATGAATTTGCAAACCTCAATGAGGTCCCCCCTCAATCCCCTTTATTCTTGTGAAAATAAACCTAACTTACTCAGCCTCTCTTCATAGTTAGTATTTCATTCTGATTGTTAGACAGATTAGTAAGGTTCGGTCACATGGGTTACACAAGAAGCTAGTCACAATTGGCTTGAAGGAAGAGGAATATTTTTCATACTGGAGGTTTGTGAACAGCAGTGTGCTGCAAGAATCAGTGCTGAATTCACTGCATTTCATCATTTATGTAAAGGAATTAGATGTGAATATTGGGGCCATAGTTAGTAAGTTTAGAGATTACATCAGAAAGGTAGTGCAATAGATTATTTCAGAGTAAAACGAGACCACAATTAGATGGGACAAAGGGGCAAGGAGTCACAGTTGATGTTTAATTTAGATAAATGCAAGGTTTTGCATTTTCAGAAGTCAAATAGTGCAGAAATTATACACTTGGTGGTAAGGTCCCGGGGAGTGTTGCGGAACAAAGGGGCCTAAGACTGCAGGTGCATTGTTCCTTGAAAGTGGAGTCGCAGATAGACAGTGTGGTGTAGAACACATTTGGTACATTTGCCTTAATCAGTCTGAGCATTGAGTATAGGAGTTGGCGTGGCATGTTGCATCTGTACAGGAAGTTGGTGAGGCCACTTTAAGAATACTGTGTATAACTCAGTTGTCTGGAGAAAACATGTCCACACTTGTTCCAGGACTGTAGGTTTGAGCATTAGGGAGAGGTTGATTAGGTTGAGGTGCTTCCCCCCTGGAGTGGCAAAGGCTGAGGTGTGACATTATAGAGGTTTATAAAACCATCAGGGGCATTGATATTCTGAACACCAGGATAGGGGAGTCCAGAACAAGAGGGCATTGGTTGAAGGGGAGAGGGCGAATGATTTAGAAGGGACCTGAAGATAAATGTTTCACA
>NW_025212397.1:7033-15554 GCF_004010195.1 Chiloscyllium plagiosum | reverse complement strand
TGGCCAAATGCTGGCAAATGGGACTAAATCAGATTCGATATCTGATCGGAGTGAACAGATTGGACTAATGGGTCTGTTTCCGTTCTGCGTGACTCTCTGATTCTATCAGAGGGATGACGAATAGTTCTGAAAGAACCTTTGAAGTCGGAATTCTCTTCAGTGGAAGGTTATCATGTCTCTATGTTCACATTGTTTGAAAGCTGCGTTAGTTAAATATTTGACAGGGAAGTGAGTCACGGATAATGGGACACAGATAGGAAAGTGGGGATGAGCCAAAACCTGATCAGCCACAATCTTAGTACCCGGGGGAGAAGGGTCAAAGTGTCTAATGACCCACTCCTGTTCCTCAGTCCCATGTTCCTGTGTTCCATTCAGCCCCTCAAACCTGCTAGACAGGAACAGTTGGAGGCTACTTACTGCTGTAAACTGGTGCACAGAAACATTCAGCCCCTCAAGACTGACACACACGCTTTGAGGTGATTTGGAAAATGTAATCGGAAAATCCAGGCACGGGTATGAAAGAGGCCCCTCATCTCTCTTCACAGAGCTTCCCTTCTCTACAACTTGTGCCTCTATTAGATCAATATCCATCTAATTCCTTTTCAAATACTTTCATACATCTAGCTACCCAAATACTCTTGAGAAGAGAAATCCTGACATTCAATGCCACCCTGTTTGAAGAAAATTCTTGCTGCTCCTAGATCATGGCCTACTAATGCGAACAAAAGAGGTTGACACAAAGGGTTCAGGTAAAAATGACTGGCCCTGATATCAAGGCAACGGTTAACTTCTGTTGACACAAAGGAACTTAAAACTGGACTTAATGGGAATCAGAGCAAACTCTCCAGTGTTTGGATTCAAACATGGCACAAAGGGAGATGTTCATCGTCTCAGTTCTGGGTCACCTCTCTGGGAGATCCTCAGGTTGGCTTCCTCTTCACAAACATCTTCAGCTGCTTCATCAATGTCTCCCCGCCCCCAGCCTCCCCACCATAAGATCAGAATGTGGGGATGGTCACTGAAGATTCCACAATGTTTACAGCATTTTGGCTCTCGTCAGCTCCTGAACTGGCCTGTGTCCATGTGCAGCAAGACCCAGAATCCATTGAGGCGTGTGCTGTTAAAGGGTGCATAACATTCATGTAACAGCACTGCCTGACACTGCACATTGCCACAGTAAAACAAGAGTTCATTCAGAATCTCACGCTGGTTTCACAGGAATATGAGGAAGTCATTCAGCCCATTAACAATATTGGAGGAAAACAGGGACAGCCCATTCAGTGCCTCCAGCTTATTACTCAGGAAGAGAAGGAGTCTTGTGTGATGGACCACATCGGAGCCCCTCTAAAATATTTGAAGACGGTAGCCAAGACTCTAAGCTTTCATATTTTAATGGAAATGTAAAGTGTCTGTCCCAGATGCAATGTGACTGGTCAAATTACTTGGTGTGAAGCAAAACACCATTTATTTAAACACAAAAGATAAAATGAAACCAAAGAAAGAGGAATTTAGAATAACGTAATTCTATTGGACAAGTTAACAGAATGCTAGATCTAGGAACTATTACGCATAAACTGTTCCAATATAGAAAAATTGCATAAACACAGCCCTTGGCAAAAAGGAATATTCAGACACAGATTGTCACAAACATTTCTCCAATCCAGGAATTAAAAACAGCATTAAGAGAAAATTCAGAGAGTAGCAGCCAGGAGATAGTCACTGAAGCTTCCAACTCTGTGGAGACCCCAATAGTTTCTGATATTACTGAGAAACCAAAGCCCAGAGATCCTAATCTGTGAGAGGTGGCCACACCCATTCAGGCTGCATTAAAATAAACCCAAGGCCTCTCTCGTTATTTACTCAGTGGTCTTAACTATCCAGCTTTGTGACGATCATTCAATCTCTCTCTGAAAAGAAACCAGGACAAAATAACCTCTTAAAGCTGCAGCATAATCACACTTCTCAGCACACCGAGCTGTCAAACAGGAACCAGGAGTAAACAATCAGGCCCTTGGTCCTGTCCAATCGGACGAGGAAGAAGCCATTCAGCCCCTTGAGTTACTTACACAGAAACAGGCGGAGGACATTCATCCTCTTGAGTCACTTACACAGGAACAGGAGTAGGCTATTCAGCCCCGGAGTCTCTTACACAGGAACAGGATGAGGCTATTCAGCCCCGGAGTCTCTTACACAGGAACAGGATGAGGCCATTCAGCCCCTGGAGTCTCTTACACAGGAACAGGATAAGGCCATTCAGCCCCTTCAGTCTCTTACACAGGAACAGGAGGAGGCCATTCCCCCCTCAACACATTAACAAAGGGACAGAATGAGGTAATTTATGCTGATTCCCGATGAATGGCTGATGCCCAAAACTTGGATTCTCCTGCTTCTCGGATGCGGCCTGACCTGCTGTGTTTTTCCAGCAATCCACTCTGTATCCAATCGCCAGCATCGTCAGTCCTCACTGTCCCCTAATTGATGCTCTAACATGCTGAACAAATGGAGCAGAGGCTGCGCAGCCAGACTGCTCCACGTTGTTCCTCCTGGCTCCATTGCTCATGATACACACGTGGAACTTTAACGTGGTTTTCTCGCGGTGAGCAGGGAAGCCTTATGTCTTGTGTGAAGTCTCAAGCAGGCACCTTCCATCTCCGAGAAGCCAGCCTGATGTTCTGTATGTAGGGCGGAAGCTGGTGGGAATGGCTACCTTTTCAGACGGTAGGTATTGGGCTGCTGTTGGGGATTGTAAGCAGCATGACGTTCAGTACGGGTTCACACGCTGACTGCACAATAACGTGGGGAGAGTTAATTTAGGCAAATAAACTATTAGGAAAGTCACGTTAGACTGATGAATGGACTCTCTTAAGTTCAAATAATGTTGATCTTGCTCATGTTGATCTTGTCAAGTGCTTGTCTTGTGCAGTGTAACCTGTATGCCTTAGTCTGCACAAGTCTATTTACACCTGGCCATGCTTACTATGATCTTCTTCCACTGCTCATAAATAAAGTGTTTCCCTGTACTGAGGTACTTGTGGCAATAAATCAAACCAATCAATCCTGAGTAAAGTATGGAATTTCTCACCCTATCGATGTCTCTTTTGGAAATAAGTGATTGCTGCCACTCCTCGTGTTTCAGCATCGCCATTTCTTTGTCTCTCACAGCTCTACCGATTAAGCACTCAGCCAATGTGCCAAAAGCCTTTTTCACTGCCCTGTCTACCTGTGACTCCACTCTTAGAGAACCGTGCACTGAACCCCAAAGTCTCTCTGCCCACTACACCCCTTAAGACCCTCCCATTCACCATCAAACTCCTACCTTGATTTGAGTTTCCAAAATGCAAGACCTCACACATCTATATTAAACTCCATTTGCCATTTCTCAACCCACAACCCCACCTGATAAAGGTCAAGCGGCAATTTCTGATAAACGACCTTCAGCAGGCATCTGTGGCTGTACTTTCTATTCAACAAAACCCGTTCTGTCTTAAAGTGACCGGACATGATTTCGGCTTCATAACACCTCCCCACTTCAGGAAAAAAAAACATGAAACAGCAGGATGAAAAGATGGATTCATTTATTTTCCTCTAATTCTTAATCCCATTATTAAGAATTACAAAAGTATTAATCTCAGCTATACCATACATATTAATTCTGCACACATAACTAACATTGCAATAAGTCAAATCTTATCAAAACTTTTTCCTTTAAACCTGCGATAACATTTTACGACCCACGGCATGTACATTTTGGAAGTTTAAAGTCGGTAAAATAAGACTCCAATGAAATACTTTCATATTCTGTTCTTTAAATATTCAAAAAAATCGAGAGGTTTGTCGTTGTCCACGATCATCTCTGACAATTTGTTTATCATTTAAACATTAAAATATTGTCAGTCCAGTGCGAAAGTTAATCATTCTTTTTCAATAATGGAGATGTTGCATTTTTTTTCTGGTGGATATTGAGTTTTTTCGGCAAGTAGCTACTTGGCCATTCAATTCCATCATCATTTTACTGTATCAATACATCTCTGAGCCCGGAGAAGCGGGCTGAGAAATGAATAGGAGGGTGAGGGTGGAGCTGGGTGGGCGGGAGCTTGGAAGGCGATAATTAGATGCAGGTGGGGTGTAATGGTGATAGGTCGGAGAGGAGGGTGAAGTGGATAGAGGGTAGGACAGCTGGACCCCTCAAACGATGCAGCATCAACATCAACTTCACCAATTTCCAAATCGTCCCTCCGCAAACCTCATCCCAGATCCAAACATTCAATTTAGCACCGCCCCTTGCACTGACTTAACTGTCCATCTTCCTTCCCAGCTATCCACTCCACCCTCCCCTCCGACATATAACTCTCACTCCCAACTACATCTTCCTGTCGCCCTCCCAGTAACCCTCCCACCATCCCAGCTCCTACCCTCCTAATTATCTTTCAGCCCCCTTTTCCCCCAGCCAAATTCCTGCTGATGTATTTATACCTGATATTTCGACTGACCTGCTCTTAGGATGCTGCCTGATCTATTCTGCTTTTCTGGCACCTCACTTCTCAACCATTAGATACTGAGAAGATCCCGTATCTCACAAAGTTATAATTTATTGTCCTCCCCTGCACAACACCCCCACACACACCTTCTGAGAAAACGTTCTGCGCAGAGGCGAATACTTTATAGAGACCAGGCACTGACTCTATGCCTAGGCTGTGCACTCTCCTGCAGCTCCTTGGAGACTTGGGGTCTTCTTTACCAGGTTCACTAATGCCACTGGCTTAACCTCTTTTACCGCATCTTTTCCCAAAGTGTCTTCCTACAATGGCCAGCACTGTGTCCCAGCTTACTGCAGTGAAAACACCTTTTCCCAGTGCCCTTCTTAAACCATCGGCACTGTAATTCTATGCGTTCCACTCCCTTATAGTGAGAACACATGAGCCCTTTCACCACTTTTCAACCCGCTTGAACTTATTTTTCACCTGTGGTAAACTATTGCCAGTGTGCTTTACTCTAAGTCTTGTAGTATAGGATCTCCCCTTCTCCCAGTTTGTAATCCCTCACAGGATGAAAATCCTCCCAGAAGCTACATTTCATGTCATGCACCAATGCATTTTTACCTGCCATTTCTGCCAAGCTTCTCACTTCTTGAACTTTCTGTTCATTCACATGAATTCTTACCATCTCTGGAGGTGAGTCTTTAAACTAGCCCAGCAGAATAATCTCCCTTCGAGCCTCAAGGTCTTGTCCATTTTTATGGCTCGCATCCATCTATCAAAATGATTATGTTTAATTCTTTCAAGCTCAACATAAGCCTGACCTTGTTCTCTCTCTATTTTTTCTGACCCTCGGTCTGTATTCTTCTAGTATCAATGCATAACCACTTAAAGTAGTTAGATTGACATTTGCTTAATCTCTTGAGCTGTCATCTGACAGCGCTGCACATATCTCACTAATTGTGCACAGCAGCTTAGTCTGAACTAGCATTACCCACAAGTTCACTGGACACTGGGCACGCTATCTACTGAGCCATTGTTTCATACAAAATAAAATAGGTTTTGATATTTTTTTCACCGAAATTTGGCAAGGCATTAACATAGTTGTATACATCCCTAAGTTCTCCCTTCACCTCCATCCTGTTAATTTAACTTTCTTGTTTAATTCTCAACTTCTGAATTTCTAATTCTCTCTCTCTTTCTTTATCCTCTCTTTTTCTTTCTTCTCTCTCTGTTTCCATCACTATATTTTTCTTCTAACTCCAGTTGCCATATTTGCAATTTAAGTGTTTTTTTTTAACTCTACTGCGCTTGTCTGTTTCTCTGATACACCAAAGTGCTTGACCAACTCCATTACAACTTCAGTTTTCCTTTTGTCGCTGGTTAAACCCAATTTCAACCTATTTACTAATTCTAAAAAAATGTAC
Organism: Chiloscyllium plagiosum; assembly: GCF_004010195.1. Lineage (NCBI taxonomy): Eukaryota > Metazoa > Chordata > Chondrichthyes > Orectolobiformes > Hemiscylliidae > Chiloscyllium > Chiloscyllium plagiosum. Next base: position 9,652 of record NW_025212397.1, on the reverse strand, counting down.
TTCTGTCTTTCTAAACTTCCTTGGCAAATTTGGGAACCACTTTAGTAATATTAACAGCGATTTCTCTCTCTTGTAATTTAACCAACGACAGGTAAACGAAATTAAATGAATTTTCCCACGGTTTTATTTGAAGATCTAGGTCAATAATTGCCACGTGTAGGAATCTGCTAGGACCTTTTGCACTCCAGATCTGTTCAAATGTGTCCAAATCCCATACAGCAAGGCCCCAAACTGTTATGACATCAATATCGAACCCCTCGGTTAATTAAAACCACTCACCCAGAAAAGCTCACCTCACATCATAATCTGTTAAAACATGAGAACTCCCAAATTCCACTAATAAAAGTAAAATAAGTTTATATGTATGCAAGTTAGCTCGTTATGCTTGAAGGTTTGTTTTCAGATGTTTCGACACCATCACTAGGTAACATCATCGATGAGCATCTCCGCTGAAGCGCTGGTGGTATGACCCACCTCTCTATTTATAGGTCTTGGTTTCTTAAGGTGGGTGGGTCATTTCCAGTTCTTTTGTTTTACAAGAGAACGTAGATAGGATCTAAATTAATGTGTTTATTGATGGTCTTCTGGTTAGAATGCCATTCCTCTAAGAATGTCCTTGCATTTCTTAGTGTGTGTGTGTGTGTGCTGTCCCAGTCAAAGTGGTGCCTTTCTTTATCTGTATGTATGGAACATAGTGATAGTGGGTTGTGTCTTTTGGTGGCCAGTTCGTGTTCATGTATCCTGGTAACACGACAACAGGAAGGCCGAAGGGCCTGTACTGCACTGTATTCTTCTATGTACACTGTTTAATCAATGTGTGTGTGCAGATAAGTAACATTTTTCATATGTGCACAATACTTTCTAAATGAACAACAGAGACACAGTTAACGAAAAATGATGCACATGATATATAAAATTTCTAAAACATTAAAACATTGTTTGATCCTCATCTAAAGTGCTATTTTCCCCTTCTCTCAATGTTCCCTCCTTTACTGGAATTCTCAACTCCAATCTCTCATTCTTATCAGGATGTGTGTTATAAATTCATGTTTATGGTATCCCAACTTATTTCAGCTAATCCCTTTTCTACAGGGAATTCAGTATATTGGCCTGTTGGGTTCTTACCTATGTTAGTGTCTGCCATAAGATTGGAGATAAAAATTCTGCCATCAGACCCAGCATTTGAATACATTGCTCTGTTGTACATGCACTATACAAAGGAACACAGCACAGGCATTGCCAAAACATTGAAGGATGTACATCTAACTCTTTCAATAATCAAGGTTTCTCATTTTGCACATTTCCTCATCTATATTCTCTCTCTCGTTCTCTCTTTGTATCTAGTCAAGAAATCTGCCAATTATTCTTTTGTCCCATCTCACAAAACTCCTTCTTTCAGTTTATATCTATTGCTGTCATCTTGATGTAATGTGATTCTAATTGAACAGTGTAACTACAATGACATGTGGGAGGAGCTGGCCAGAGTTAATTGGTAGTTGAGCCGAGCCGTAAAGACCATGGAGCAGCAATGGCAGGAATGTCTGGCGATAATTCGGAGGATATCAGAAATTCATCCCAAAGGAGATGAACATACTCATGGGAGGACAAGACAGCCATGAGTGATAAGGCATCAAACCAAAAGAGATGATTGGGAATCCAGAGAATTCATTGGCTCTGAAACTACATAAGGCTGGCATCACTGACACTACAGAGCTCTTAATCATGGTCAGGGAGAGAAACAGAGGGAATGACTTCCATGTTAAATGCAGAAGATGGTATTACTCAAGTGAAAAAAGGATACAGATTAATTAAACAATTGTATTAAAATTAGTTAATTGGTTTTGCAGAATGTGACAGATTGGAAGCATGACCCAGGAATAGACCATCAGCAGAATGAGAGTATGAAAATGGAAGTATTTCCACATCAGAAACCAGAGTTGGTCACTGAGTACAGTGCTGATGGGTGAATGGGTCTCGATGTGAACGAACGGACAGACAGCAGATTTGCACTGCAGATATTTCAGCTCAAAACTGCGTATTTATGTGGTGCTGTACACTACAGCAGCAGGAGAAGCAGAACAGCATTAACCACAGCCTGTAATATGTTTGCCCTGGGATAAACTCCTCAGTCTGCCATGACCATCAACATGACATATGTTTCAGTAATGACTGTGGGTGAACATGTCAGGCTCAGAACCATGTGAACGTACACCTGATGCTAACACATTAAAGCTACCTCACTTGACCAACAGATCTGTTCGAAGCTCCGCAGTCCTGCCACATTCAGTCATAAATAGTGATGGATGATTAAACAAATGACTGGAGGACAGAATTCCATAAATATCCCAATACTGCATAACAGAACTGCCCTGTACACCAGTTTAAAACACAAGCATGTAGTATCTGAACCATTCTCAGCCAGAAGTTTTCAGTTGATGATCCACCTCACCCTTGTCATGATGCCCACAGAATGACAGATGCCAGTCTTCAACGAATTCGATTTTCTGCTCGTGACATGAAGAAACAGCTGAACACAGTAGAACGATAAAGGCAATGGACCCTGACACCATTCCTGCAATAGGATTGGAGACTTATTTTGCACAGCAAGCCGTGTCCCTG
>NW_025212397.1:0-5177 GCF_004010195.1 Chiloscyllium plagiosum | reverse complement strand
ACGACACAGCGTGACGTCTACCCACCATGCTCTCCATCTGCCACGTATTTGCCCATTCACTCCACTTGCCTTCGTCACCTTGAAGCTTTTTTACAACCTCCTCACCCACTCACAATCCAACATCTCTTCGTTCTGTCGCAGGTTGGGATATATTGTATTTGTTTCCCGCAACGTAATGTTTAATGGGTATTGTGAATAGCTCGGGTCTGAGCACTGATCCCTATGATAACTAAGCAACCTTCCTCTGTTAACGTTTTTTACAAAACATATTTATTTCTTGAATCTGGGTGTGACTGGTTGGGCCAGCATTTATTTCCTGTCCCTAGGTGCCCTAGAGAAAGTTGTGGCGAGCTGCCTTATTGAACCGCAACAGTCCACTATGGATTCAGTGATGGTAACACCATTGAAAGAGGACAGTGGTTAGATTGTATGTTAGCGGTGATGGTCAGGGTCTGGCATTTGTATGGCCTCAATATTACTTGCCACTTTTCAGCCTGGATACTGTCCAGATCTTGTCGCATTTGGACATGGACTGCTTCAGTATCTGAGGAGCCACAGATGTTTCTGAACATTGTACAATCATTGGTGAACATCCCCACTTCAGGCCTTAAAATGGAGGGAAGGTGATTGATCAAGCAGCCCTGAAGATGTTTGGGCCTAGGCCACTGCCCGAGTGACTCCGACAGACTTGTCCTGGAACTACGTTGACTCACCTTTATCAACCATGACCATCTTCCTACTTATCAGGTATGGTTCTAACCGGCGGGGAACTATCCATTGATTCCAGTTTTGCTTAGGCCCCTTGATGCCACACTTGGTCGAAGACAGGCTTGTTTTAAAGGGCTGTCACTCTCACCCCAACTCTGGAATTCAGCTCATTTGTCCATGTTTGAATCAAGGTCATGCGATCAGGAGATGAGTGGCCCTGGTGGAGCCCAAACTGGGCGTCATTGACCAGGGTATTGCTGAGCAGCTGCTGCTTGAAAGCACTGACACCTTCAACACTTTACTGCTGATCGAGAGTAGACTGATGAGGTATTAATTGGCCGGATTGGATTTGTTCTGCTTTTATGTCTAGGAGATACTTGGCTAATTTTCCACGTAATCGGGGAAATGTCATTGTCATAATGGTATTGGAGCAGCTTGGAGAGGGCAGTGACAAGGTCTGGAGAACAACTTTTCAGTACTATTGCCACAATGTTGTCAGGGTATGTACCCTCTGGAGTATCCAGTGTCTCCAACTGAATCTGGATATTGCGTGGAGTGAATCAAATTGGTTGATGACTGGTAACTGAATTGCTGAGGACCACTGGAGGAAGCTGAGATGGATCATCCACTCAGCACTTCTGACTGAAGATTGTTGCGAATGGATCAGCCTTATCTTATACACTGAAGTGCTGGGCTTTTCCATCATTAAGGATGGGGATACTTGTGGAATCTTCTCTTCCAATGACTTTTTTTTAGATTAGATTACTTACAGTGTAGAAACAGGCCCTTCGGCCCAACAAGTCCACACCGACCCGCCGAAGCGCAACCCACCCATACCCCTATATTTACCCCTTACCTAACACTCCGGGCAATTTAGCATGGCCAATTCACCTAACCTGCACATCTTTGGACTGTGGGAGGAAACCGGAGCACCCAGAGGAAACCCGGAGGGACTTGTTTAATTGTCCATAACTATTCTCAACTAGAAGTGGAAGGACTGCAGAGCTTAGATCTGATCCTTTGCCTGTGGGATCACTTAGCTCTGTCTATCACTTACCGCTTATGCTGTTTGGTGCACAAGCAGTCCTGTTTGGTGGCTTCACCAGGCTGACACCTCATTGGCAGGTTTGTCTGGTGCTGCTCCTGCCATCCTGCACAATCCATTGAAACAATGTTGATCCTTTTTCGTGATGGTAATTGTTGCGAGGGGGATATGCCAGGCCATGAGGTTGTGCTGGAATACAATTCTGCTGCTATTGATGACCCACAACACGTTCTGGACACCCAGATTTGAGGCTGCTAGATCTGTTCGAAGTCTGTTCTATTGAGTACGGTGATAGTGCCCCCTCCCCCCCAAAAAAAAAATTGTGGAGGTTATTCTCAATGTGAAGGTGTGACTTTATCTCCACAATAACTATGCGGTGGTCACTCTTACCCGATACTGTCATGGACAGATACTTCTGCAACTGGCAGTTTAGAAAGGCTATGGTCAAATATGTCTTTTCCCTCTTGTTGGTTCCGTCACCACCTGCCGCAGACCCAGTCTAGCAGTTGTATCCTTTAGGACCCCCAACCAGCTCAATCAGTAATGCTGCTGCCGAACCATTCTTTTTGTGGACATTGAAATCCCCCAACCAAAGTACATTTTGTGCCTTTGCCACCCTCAGTGCTCCCTCGGAGTGTTGGTCAGCATGGAGGAGTACTGACTCATCAGTTGAGAGAGGCTGGTATATGGCAATCAGCAGGAGGTTTCCTTTCCCATGTGTAAACTATCGCCATGAGACTTCATGGGATGCGGAGTCACTATTGAGGGCACCCAGAGCAATTCCATTTCAACTGTATCCCACTGTGCCGCCATTTCTGCTGTGTCTGTCCTGCTGGTGAGACAGGAGATATCTGGGGAAGTAGGTGGGGTTTCTGGGACATGGTCATAATCACAGAATCATACCTTTCAGACAATGTAAGGCTGTTGCTTCACGAGTCTGTTTATTTCAATTCACTGTTTCCTGCCAGCTGTCCCATTCTAGAAACATGGCCATATATTCGCCCCAATCCACTAAGATTTAATTTTGGAAACTAGGCTTGGAGCTTTACGAATTTTTTTCTGTAAATGCAAATGTTTTACATCCATTGCTTCTATTTCAATTGTCTCCCAGTCTGCTTCTCAAGCATAATTCCCATTTCAAAAATCCATATTAGTGTTGTCTATGACCATTACTTTCACTCCCAATATTTTCTCCAAAGCCATGTACTTACTATGTTCTAAGTTCCATGTGCTATATCATTTTCTACACCAGACTTCGTTTTCCTAGTATTGATAGAAAGTTCTGTGAAGACAGAACTGAGGTAGTGGCTTCATAGTTCTGACATTTCCCTGTTCCCCATTCCTGTTCTCTGGTTTCTGATTGTAAGGAAGCTGCAATTGTATTCTCATACTGCTCACATTGACATGATTTAACTAGCTATTACAGTTCATTCTTATAAAGCTTGTGAATATACTCTTCAGAAACCTATCAATTCCTGCCTTAGGCTGTTAAATGTTAGGCTGTTAGGCTGCACAGCAATACACTCACAGGAGTATATATCCGATACTGTCAGAAATACAACACGATCTACAGTAGTCCCACTTTCCTACAACAGGCCCGTAGCCTGGAATGTTATGACACTTCCAATTGATCGTCCAAGCACTTTTTTAATGGCTGTGAGGATACCCGTGATCACTCTCCTCTCAGGAATTAAATCCCTGACCCCAACACCCTCCGGGTGAAAGAAAACTATCTTTTAGTCCTCACTAAACCTCAAACCCTTCACTTTAAAAGTGTTCTCCCTTGTTCTTGACCCTTTGTCTAAAATGAACAGCTGCTGTTTATCCACCATTCCCATCATCATCCTGTCCTTCTGAATCACATCCCCCTCAGCCTCCTTTGCTCCAAACTAAACAGCTCAACCTTACCCAGCCTCTCTCCATAACTGATATGTTCCATCCCAGGAAACATCCTGGTGAATCGCCTCAGCACACCCTCCAGTACTATCACGTCCTTGCTGTAATGTGGCTCCCAGAATTACACACAGCACTCCATATTGGCCTCACCAAAGCCATGTATAGCTGTTATAATCTAAGTCCCAATTAATAATTGCTACACCCAACTTCCACGTCTTAACTAACGTATTGCCCTGTCCAGTCACATTCAGGGATGTGTAGAGAAGCACCCTCTGAGCTTCCTAGTGTGCTGCCATTCATTGAGTCCTCCCCGTCTTGTTCCTTCTTCCAAAGTGTCTCACCTCATATGTATTAGGTTTACGTTCCATCGGCCATTGATCTGCCCATCTGACCAATCTATGTGTATCTTTCTGTAACATAAGACCTACCTGCTCACTACCAACCAACCAGGCAAACACAAACTTACTTATCACAACCACCACCCCCTTCATCCACGCCCCTCCATTCACAGCTACACCACTTATGAATACCACAAACAACAAGGGACACAGCACCAATCCCTGTGGTACACCAGGAACACTGGTCTCCAGTCACACAAACAGCCTTCTCCCACCACTCTCTGTCTCCTGCCACTGAGACAATTTTCGTTGTAACTTGTCAAGTTATCCTTGATTCCTTGAGATTTTACTTTATTTTTCATTTTCCCATGTGGAGCTTTGTGAAAGTCCTTTCTGCAAAAGTAATTCAGCAACCTCCTCAAACTAATTCACAATCGGAAGGTGTGACTTCCCTCTGATAAAATCATGATGATTATCCCTGATCATACCTTAGCATTCTGATTGGAGTTCAATTTTCTCCTTCCCTATTTTTTCCAGTAGTTTCCTTAACAGTGATCTAATATTTGCTTGTCTATAGTTCCCGGTCTATCTCTCCCATCCGTATTGTGAAGTGTAATCGTATTAGCTGTTCTCCAGTCCTTTGGCACCTCCCCTATGGTCAGATTCTAATTAAAGTTTTCAGTCAGGGGTCTTTCCTCCCTTGTCTCCCACAACAGCCTGTGAGACAACTCATTCAAACCTGGCAATCAGTCCAATTTTCTATCAGCCAAAGCCTCAAATGTCTGCTCGCATTTCACTTCAATCTGTTTAACAGCTTCCCCATCCATCTTCTCGAATTCTGTCCCTGCCTCCTCCCTCTCCCTAGTAAAACAGTTGTGAATCTCTCATGTCACAATTTCTCAATGTTCTTCAGCTTCACACACAGATTGCCCCCTTGGTCTCTGACGGACACTTACTGTTCACTGATTATTCTGTTCTACTTGTTTTCCATGTAGAATATCATGGGATTCTCCCTAATCGCACCTGCGTGCACTTCCCCATGTCCGTTGTTGTGGTTCTGTTCGCCGAGCTGGAAGTTTTTGTTGCAAACGTTTCGTCCCCTGGCTAGGCGACATCATCAGTGCTTGGGAGCCTCCTGCGAAGCGCTTCTTTGATACTTCCTCCGGCGTTTATAGTGGTCTGTCCCTGCC
>NW_025212396.1:18085-26387 GCF_004010195.1 Chiloscyllium plagiosum | reverse complement strand
GTGCCTTGTAGATGGTGGGATAGGGTTTGGGGAGTCAGGAGGGGAGTTCCTCGCTGCAGGGTTCCCAGCCTCTGACCTGCTTCTTGTAGTCACTGTATTTCCATTTGAATCTGGTTGAGTTTCTTGTCAATGGTAACCCCCAGGATGTTGACAGTCGGGGATTCAGTGATGGTAACACCATTGAATGTCTAGGGGCAGTGGTTAGATTGTCTCTTATTGGTGATGGGCATTGCCTGGTGTTTGTGTGGTGTTAATATTATTCCCCGTTTGTCAGCCCAAGCCTGGGCACTGTTCAGATCTTGTTGTATTTGGACATGGATTGTTTCAGTATCTGAGGAGTCGCGAATGGTGCTGAACATTGTGCAACCATCAGTGAACATCCCTAATTCTGACCTTATGACAGAGGGAAGGTCATTGATGAAGCAGCTGAAGATGGTTGGGCCGAGGACACTATCCTGAGGGACTCCTGCAGAGATGTCCTGGAGCTGTGGTGACTGACCCTCCACAGCCACAACCGTCTTCGTAAGTACCAGGTATGACTCCAAATATCAGACCGTATGCCCCTTGTTTCCCCTCTCATTGATGCCACACTTGGTCAAATACAGCCCTGATGTCATGCCTTTGCAGTCTCCAGTGCCTCGAACTGTTTCTTGATATCACATGGAGTGAATTGAATTGGCTGGAGACTGGTATCTGTGATCACTGGAGGAGCCCAAGACAGATCATCCACTCAGCACTTCCGGCTGAAGATTGTTGCGAATGCATCAGCCTTGTCTTTTGCCCCCATGTGCTGGGTTCCCCCATCATTGAGGTTGGGATATTTGTGGAGCCCCCTCCTCCAGTGAGTTGTTTAATTGTCTATCACATTCACGGTTGGATGTGGAAGGACCCGGTGGCTCAGTGGTTAGCACTGCTGCCTCACAGCGCCAGGGTCCCAGGTTCAATTCCCGCCTCGGGTGACTGACTGTGTGGAGTTTGCACGTTCTCCCCGTGTCTGCGTGGGTTTCCTCCGGGTGCTCCGGTTTCCTCCCACAGTCCAAAGATGTGCAGGTCAGGGTGAATTTGCCATGCCAAATTGTCCACAGTGTAAGTTATTAGTCAGTGTAAATATAGGGGAATGGGTCTGTGTGGGTTACTCTTCGGAGGGTCAGTGTGGACTTGCTGAGCCGAAGGGCCTGTTTCCACACTGTAGGGTATCTAATCTAGTTCCCTCTTGTTGGTTCCTTTCCCAGCCGCCATGGACCCAGTCTGACAGCTGTCCTTTGGGAACAAAAGCAGACAGTGCTGGAACAGCTCAGCAGGTCTGGCAGCATCAGGGGAGAGAAATCAGAATTAACGTTTCAGATCCAGTGACCTTTCCTCAGAACAGCCTTTATCCTTTAGGATCTGACCAGCCAGATCTGTTGTATAGTTGCTGAGCCACTCTGGGTAGTGGACAGTCAAAACCCCACCCAGAGTATATGAGATTACTTACAGTGTGGAAACAGGCCCTTCGGCCCAACAAGTCCACATCGACCCTCCGAAGAGTAACCCATTCCCCTACATTTACCCCTTCACCTAACACTACAGGCAATTCACCTGACCCTGCTCATCTTTGGACTGTGGGAGGAAACCGGAGCACCCGGAGGAAACCCACGCAGACACAGGGAGAACGTGCAAACTCCACACAGTCAGTCGCCTGAGGTGGGAATTGAACCTGGGTCTCTGGCGCTGTGAGGCAGCAGTGCTAACCACTGTGCCACCGTGCCGCCCTAATTTTAAATTCAAATTCCACCACCTGCCGTGGCAGGATTCGAACCCAGATACCCAGTACATTATTCAGAGTTTCTGGATTAGTATTGAGCGATAATACCACTAGGCCATTGCCTCCCGAGTATATTTTATGTCCTTGCCCTCCTCAGTATTTTCGCCAAGTTTTGTTCAACATGAAGGAGTTTCCATTCATTAGCTGAGGGAGATTTAAAAGCTGAAACTTTAACCTCCCACAGAGACCTGACTCCATTTACTGAGCAGCCACACCTTGTTCCTGCTTCAGATTACAAGGAACTGCAGTGTTTTCTGTTTTACAAACAAACAGATAATTTGTGTGGTATTAAAACACAACAGGCAGACAAATGTCAGTACAACTCAGTGACATTGTCACAAACACCCTTTCTGCTGAACTGTACCAAAGACCCTGTAACCAGTCATCTCACTTCATCACACAACTGTCTGGCAGAAATGCAACAACCAGCACCACATACAATAACCACAACATACAATAACCAGCACCACATACAATCACCACAACATACAATCACCACAACATACAATAACCAGCACCACATACAATCACCACAACATACAATCACCACAACATACAATAACCAGCACCACATACAATATCATACAATAACCACATCATACAATAACCATAACATTCAATATCATACAATAACCACATCATACAATAACCATAACATTCAATATCATACAATAACCACATCATACAATAACCATAACATTCAATATCATACAATAACCACATCATACAATAACCATAACATTCAATATCATACAATAACCACATCATACAATAACCATAACATTCAATATCATACAATAACCACATCATACAATAACCATAACATTCAATATCATACAATAACCAACATCGTACCATAACCACATCACACCATAACCACATCACACCATAACCACACTATACAATAACCACACCATACAATAACATCATAAAATTACCACCACAAAATCACACAATAACCACAACATACAATAACCACTACATACAATAACATCATACAATAACTCCTATAACATACAATAACCACCACAAAATCATACAATAACAACATACAATAACCACATCACACAATAACCACAAAATCATACAATAACCACAACATACAATAACCACAACATACAATAACCACAACATACAATAACATCATAAAATTACCACCACAAAATCACACAATAACCACCACATACAATAACCACATCATACAATAACCACCACATCATACAATAACCACCACATCATCCTACAATAACCACAACATACAATAACCACAACTTCATACAATAACCACAACTTCATACAATAACCACAACATACAATAACCACCACAAAATCATACAATAACCACATCATACAATAACCACAAAATCATGCAATAACCACATCATACAATAACCACAACATCATACAATAACCACATCATACAATAACCACAAAATCATGCAATAACCACATCATGCAATAACCACATCATGCAATAACCACAAAATCATGCAATAACCACATCATACAATAACCACATCATACAATAACCACAAAATCATGCAATAACCACATCATGCAATAACCACATCATGCAATAACCACAAAATCATGCAATAACCACATCATCATGCAATAACCACAAAATCATGCAATAACCACAAAATCATGCAATAACCACAAAATCATGCAATAACCACAAAATCATGCAATAACCACAAAATCATGCAATAACCACAAAATCATGCAATAACCACAAAATCCAGTGCCTCGAACTGTTTCTTGATATCACATGGAGTGAATTGAATTGGCTGGAGACTGGTATCTGTGATCACTGGAGGAGCCCAAGACAGATCATCCACTCAGCACTTCCGGCTGAAGATTGTTGCGAATGCATCAGCCTTGTCTTTTGCCCCGATGTGCTGGGCTCCCCCATCATTGAGGTTGGGATATTTGTGGAGCCCCCTCCTCCAGTGAGTTGTTTAATTGTCTATCACATTCACGGTTGGATGTTTGGGTTAAAAAAAATTCACGCATTACAGCTTAAAAATCTCTCCCAAACAGAGGGAGAATTTCTCTGTCCCATCTGTCCAGACCCTCAAGACAGAAACAATCCCTCAGCCCTCCATCTCTTCACCAACCTCACTCCTCGCAGGACTGGGGCCGACAGTGACAGTAGGCTGGGAGTGAGGGGGAGGATGTGAGGGAGAGGGAGAGAGGGTGAGGGGAGAGACAGAGAGAGGGTGGGGGAGACGGTGAGGGAGTGAAAGGAGTAGAGGGTGGGGTTTTTGTTACCTCTGAATATATCACCTCCCATTTGTGCTGACCACCCCACAGGGCAGTGGCCTCACTTTGGGAAATTCCTGCTTTAGCCGTTTGGGAAATGGTCAGTTTTGCCTGAGCTCCTTTTGCGAAATGTATTCTGTCCCTGGACCTTACCCTGACCCTGACCTTACCCTGACCTTGACCATACCCTGACCTTACCCTGACCATACCCTGACCTTACCCTGACCCTGACCATACACTCCCTGACAACTTCCTCAAGTTCATTTCTTATTTGACCCAAAAACCTGCTCTCCTCATACCGAGTCAGGGGTCACAGGTCAGCAGACACCAGCTCAGGGGGTACTGGGTTAGGGGTGACTGGTCAGTGCACCCAGTGTACTTGGTGAGTGTGTGATCCGTGTGCAGTTTCCAATCTGATCCTCCAGGGGGACACTCTGAGCAAACACCTCGATATTTATAGCATTCATCAACACCTTCCGAAAATATCAGCAACGCAGAATGTTCCAGAAACAGAAAGGAGTCATTCCTTCAATTCAGAAGAATGCTTTCGAGAGAAAATGGAGCAGTGAGAATATAGCAGGCCATTCTGCCCATCAACCAGCTCCTCCTTTCACTAAACTCACCGTCAATCAGAGCGAGGGCCAGATTGAGACAGAGGTGGGAGTTGGAGGGAGGGTAGGGAGGAGGGGAGAGAATGAGGAGGGCGAGGGGATCAGGATTGTGTCTGTAGCTAAAGGCAAGATTTCCCGACTGACCAGTGCATGCAGAGGTGGTATGTGTCAATGTCATTCCAACCACAGGCTCCATCAGCCCTGCAGCCAATCACAATTCTCCAAATTCACAACTGTGATTGGTGGAGGATTGATACCATCAGCCAATCAAGATAATGGACACAGCAAATGATTGATTAACTCAGTCCATCACAGTGATCAACTCCAATGTAACCAATCAGTGCTGGAGGGAGGTGAGACACTGGATTCCCCCGGGATTGGGAATGAGCAGGGATTCCCCGAGGCCGGACTGAGACTCCCATTCTCAAATACCTCCTTCAGCCAGGCAACACACGTCCACAAACCCCATTCCCACTCTCCCACTGAGAATCCAGACAGAATCCGGGCTGGAATATACCTGACGATAGTAATAATCTTCATACACGGGGTCAAAGGGAGGGTCCTCGAGACACAGGACAGATCCCAATCGATCATCACAACCTGTCAACACAAACACAACAGATCACAGCAGGGCAACAGCACAACATACCCGAATTACTGCCCCTCACTCGGGTACACCACCCACACGCTGCCCCTCACTGGGGTACACTCCCACACACACCTCTCACTGGGGAACACCACCCACACACTGACCCTCACTGGGGTACACCACCCACACACTGCCCCTCACTGGGGTACACTCCCACACACACACTCTCACTGGGGTACACTCCCACACACACTGATTTTCAGTGGGATACAGTCCCACACACACTGACTCTCACTGGGGTACAGTCCCACACACACTGACTCTCACTGGGGTACACCACACACACACTGACTCTCACTGGGGTACACCACCCACACACTGACCCTCACTGGGGTACACCACACACACACTGCCCCACACTGGGGTACAGCTCCCACACACACACTCTCACTGGGGTACAGTCCCACACACACTGACTCTCACTGGGGTCCACTCCCACACACACTGACTCTCATTGGGCTACAATCTCACACACATGATTTTCAGTGTGGTACAGTCCCACACACACTGACCCTCACTGGGGTACAGTCCCACACACACTGACTCTCACTAGGGTACACTGCCACATACACCTTCTCTCACTGGGGTACAGTCCCACACACACTGACTCTCACTGAGGTACAGTCCCACACACACTGACACTCACTGGGGTACTGTCCCACACACACTGACTCTCACTGGAGTACAGTCTCTCACACATTGACTCTCACTGGGGTACAGTCCCACACACACTGACTCTCACTGGGGTACAGTCCCACACACACTGACTCTCACTGGGATACTGTCCCCCCCACACAGTGACTCTCACTGGGGTACAGTCCCACACACACTGACTCTCACTGGGGTATGGCTCTCTTCCTGCTCTCTGTGGTTGACATGGGTGCTGCAGCCTTGAGGCACCGTATTGTATTCCCTCCGAGTGTGCTCCCTGCAATGTGCCCCACCCCCAGGATTTGTCCTTACCTTTGATGGCGAGGATTCCCTGACAGAATTCCTCAAAGCTGATCCGTCCCAGGTTCTGTGGGTCCAGGTACCTGGCCACTCTCTGCAGCTGCAAACAGAAACCATTTGTCTGAAATGTTGAGGTTCACCCACAATGTCTTCCTTCGGTGATCACCTCCCCACATGAAACAGGCAGCAGCCATGCTCCTGAGCTCCATAGCAACGGCATGTCAGCCACTCATTGGCTGTCACCCTCCCCAACTCTACAGATTCCAGAAAGTTCCTGCTGACTTGAACATTGCTGATGTTGACCCTTCACACCCCGAGTAGTTCCCCCTTGTCAGAGTGAACCTGGTGGTCCCTGGACCAGCTCAGGTTGGGGTAGGGTTTGGGTGTTGAGGGTTGTGGGGACTTGGGGTAGGGTCTTGAACAGACTGCCCTGGTTTCCACTTGGGTTCATATGGAAATGTGTCAGAACCTGGTGGGTCTTGGCAGAGGTGGCTGCTTCTCTTTCAGGGAGGGACAGTAACAAGGAATGGCCCACTCATTCTGGCAGACAGGATGGTGAGGGTCTGTGAAACCGGCCTCCGCCCACAGGACAGTGCACACTCAGTCACTGAGTATTTCTGAGACAGAGGCTGATGGATTGTTCACTAATGAGCGAGACAGAGTTAGAGTGCCGAGGCCACAATGAGATCAGCCATGATTGTCTTGGAGAAGCGAGCAGCTCCGAGGAGCAGGGTGGCATTCTCCTGCTCCTACTATGTGGAATGTTTAAACAACTGACTGAGCTGGGAGCTGCTTCCCTCCATCACCGGTCCTCACTGGGCTCTACTCAATGGAGTTTGGACAGATGGGGGTCTCTCATTGAAACCTACAGACTGCTGAGAGGCCTGGAGAGTGTGGACGTGGGGAAGATGTTTCCACGAGTGGGAGAGACTAGGACCCAAGGGCACAGCCTCAGGGTGAAGGGTCAACCCTTTAGAACGGAGATGGGGAGGAATTTCTTCAGCCAGAGGGTGGGGAGTCTGTGGAACTCGTTGCCGCAGAGGACTATGGAGGCCAGGTCACTGAGTGTATTCACAACAGAGCTAGGGAGGTCCTTCATTTAGAGGTCAAGGGTTATGGGGAGAAGGCAGGAGAATGGGATTGAGAAACATATCAGCCATGATCGAATGGTGGAGCTGACGAGACCTGTGTGTCCTAATAGAGTGGTCACTGAAGGTCAGCAGGAAGAAAACAGATGGTACATTGGTCTTTACAGGATACAGGAGAGGATTCCGGTCCAGGAGCAGGAATGGCTTGTTGCAATTATACAGGACCGTGGTGAGACCACATCTCGAATCTTGTGTGCGTTTCAGGTATCCTTCTCTGAGGAAGGGTGTCCTGGTGATGGAGGGACTGCAGTGCACGTTCCCTGAACTGATCCCTGGGATGGCAGCACTGACCTATGAGGAGAGACTGGAACAGTTCGGATTATACTGACTGAGGTTTAGAAGAATGAGGAGGGATCTAATTGAATCCTGTAAAATTCTGACAGAGCTCGACAGGGTAGAAGCAGGAAGGTTGTTCGTTATCTTGGGGGGATTCCAGAGTGAGGCACACAGAGTAAGGATTTAGGGTAAACCATTTAGGACTGAGATGATGAGAATATCTTCACCCAGAAAGCAGGGAGCCTGTGGGATTCACTAGCATGGAAAGCTGTCCAGGCCTACACTATGCCTGATTTTAAGAAGCAGTTAGACACAGCACATAGGGCTAAAGAGGTCAAGATGGGACCAGAATATTGAGTTGGATAATCCGGCAATATCTCAGTGAATGGTGGAGCAGGTGTGTCGGGCTGAATGGCCTGTTCCTGTTCCTCGATGTTTCAATGACAGGGGTGAATGGATCAGGATTAAATACATTATAGAACCAGGAGATCATTAACATCAGAGCTGAAAATGTGTTGCTGGAAAGGCGCAGCAGGTCAGGCAGCATCCAGGGAACAGGAGAATCGACGTTTCGGGCATAAGCCCTTCTTCAGAAATG
>NW_025212396.1:12236-16036 GCF_004010195.1 Chiloscyllium plagiosum | reverse complement strand
AATTTATTCGTCCTACCTTGTCCCTGCCTGCCCTGACTGACTCACTTTTGTTCTCAACTGTACCCATCTCAGATTGATCTCTTTCCTCACTATCTCTCTGGGTCGTCCCCCCCACCACCCCACCTTACTAGTTTAAATCCTCCTGAGCAGCTCTGGCAAATCTCCCTGCCAGTATATTAGTCCCCTTCCAATTTAGGTGCAATCCGTCCTTCTTGTACAGGTCACTTCTACCCCAAAAGAGATTCCAATGATCCAAAAATGTGAATCCGTCTCCCATACACCAGCTCCTCAGCCATTGAATCATTTGCTCTATCCTCCTATTCCTGCCCTCACTAGCTCATAGCATTGGGAGTAATCCAGATATTACAACCCTTGAACACCTCCTTTTTAAATTTTTGCCTAACTCTCTGTAATCTCCCTTCAGTATCTCAACCATTTTCCTTCCTATGTCGTTGGTTCCAATGTGGACAATGACCTCCTGCTGGCTCCTCTCCCCTGTGAGAACATTCTGCACCCTCTCTGAGACATCCTTGATCCTGGCACCAGGGAAACAACACACCATTCTGCTTTTTCTCTGCTGGCCACAGAAACGTCTGTCTGTACCTCTGACTACAGAATCCCTTAACACAATTGATCTCTTGGAAGCCGACGTACCCCTCATTGCATTAGAGCCAGTCTCAATACCAGAAACTTGGCTGTTTGTGCTACGTTCCCCTGAGAATCCATCACCACGTACATTTTCCAAAAGAGCATACCTGTTTAAAATGTGTATATCCACAAAAGACTCCTGCCCTCGGTGCTTACCTCTCTTACCCTTCCTGGAGCTAACCCATCTCTGTGACTGTATCTGAGACTTTCCCCCCTTCCTATAACTGCCATCCATCACATACTGTTGCTGTTGCAAATTCCTCATTGCTTCTAACTGTCTTTCCAACCGATCCATTCGATCTGATAAGATTCGCATCCAACAGCATTTATGGCAGATATAATCCGCAGTAACCCTTAAACTCTCTTTAAACTCCCACATCTGACAAGAAGTACATATCACTGCAAAGGCCATTTTTGCTCCTTCACAATCTACAGACCCAGAAAATAACAGTCTTATTCCTCTACAAACACTGTCCCAGGTTAAATTAATAGCTATGGCTTATATTTTAAGTTTAATCGAGAGACTTATCTCCAAAAACATATAATCAAGAAAGAACCCACTGTACTCACTACTGCAGCCATTCTATTGGACAGACTTAAAACAATGATTAACTTATCTGATTCTGTGTTGTTGACTTCGCCCAAACAGGTTCCTCCAAGATTAGTTGTGAAATTCACTGTTAGTTAATTTTCCCTGACGCACTCCGATGTCCAGCGACACATGAATTCAAAATGGCAACGGCAGTAACTGGTTTTCTCTCTCTCTCTCTCTCCCGCACTGTCCTCACCATGTGCTTCCTTTGTCTGTTTTCTCCCTTTTAAAACTGCTGTTGTTTTGACTTTTTTTTTCCCCAAATTTCTAAAACAATGCAACAGCATATAAAACAGTAATTGCTGCTCATGAAATTCGAGGAAATCACCTCCAACACCTAAAATACCTCAAAAAAAAGGAGCAGCTCTTACAGCCAGAAATTTTTCCCATCCTCCATCTTGGATTACTCAGAATCCAGATTAAGATCAGAGTATTGCTGGAAAAGCACAGCAGGTCAGGCAGCATCTGAGGAGCAGGAAAATCAATGTTTCGGGCAAAAGCCCTTCATCAGGAATCTGCAACACAGGCACCGGGAACTGGGGCTGGTGGGAATGTGGTTCAAAAGTTAGGGACATTAAAAATGATATCAAAAATCAAATGCAATGTGTACAATGTACTGCAGAGTTTGGAAGTCATCGGGATGGCTGGGAACATTTTAAATGTCAGCAAAGGATAACTAAAAAGAGAGAGGGAAAAATTGGAATTTCGGGAAAACCAGCAGGAAGTATTAGAGGAGACAGTAAAAGTTTCTGCGTGAGTAAATAGTAATGAAAAGGTTGAGCTGAAGTAAGTGTTGAAAATGTGTTGCTGGAAAAGCGCAGCAGGTCAGGCAGCATCCAGGGAACAGGAGAATCGATGTTTCAGGCATGAGCCCTTCTTCAGGTGGTTTCCTGAAGAAGGGCTTATGCCCGAAACGTCGATTCTCCTGTTCCCTGGATGCTGCCTGACCTGCTGCGCTTTTCCAGCAACACATTTTCAGCTCTGATCTCCAGCATCTGCAGCCCTCATTTTCTCCCAGAAGTAAGTGTTGGTCTATAAAGGATGAGACTGGGGGATTAATAACAGAAAACAAGGTTTTGAACAATTATTGAACAAACATATCCAGCATCATAATAGAAAACACAAAACCAATCCAAAGAAATGTAGAAAGCCATGGGAGGAAACGGACGGAATAAGCAGATCACTGGACAAAGATATTGGGGAACTGAATGCCCTGAAGACAAACAAATCTCCTGGGTCCTGGCGTCTGAAAGGATGTGGTTTCAGAGACGGTGGATGTGTTGGTTATAACCTTCCAAACATCCCGAGACATGAGAAAGATCCCAGGAAATTGTAACATCTATATTCAAACTAGAAAATGTAGACGAAGAAGAACTATCGACTTGTTGTTCTAATATCTGTCATTAAGAAACAGCTGGCATCTGAAGGAGATAACAGCAGGGCATTTAGAAAAGCAGACTTGAATCAGGCAGAGTCCACAGGGTCAACTGAAAGGCAGTTGGTGCGAAGGGGGAAGGTCAGCAATGACCTCACTTGGTGGTGGACTGGATTCAAGGGGCAAAATAACCTCCTCCTCAAGGTGACTTCTAATGTCTTATGTTTTCACATTTAAAATTCTTACACGTTTCTGAAAAGGAATTCAACAAAGGGACACATTGTACCTAAAACACACCTGCCTGATCCACACCTGCCTGTCCCACACCTGCCTGTCCCATACCTGGCTACATCAGAGTAACTTGCATCTCAGGGTTGTTATTTACTAAATTTTTTTTCTCGTTTTCAGTTTGGAACGTTTTTGTGATCTGAAGTCGAGAGTTTAACTTTAATTTTGTGCAGCAGTTGGTTTTGAAAAAGTCGGTAAGTCTGAAGTTTACTGTTGGGGACTGGCTTGGGAAATATCCTGCAGGTTATGAACATGTTGAGAACATGTTAAGAATTTCTTTGAGAACATTAGAAATGAACTAGCACTCAAACTTTGCTGTGTTCAGGGTCAGGCAATAGCCAATCAAAGGAGGACTGAAGCTGGCCAGCCAATCCCGGAGAATGTTGAAAAAGACCAAGAAGCCAAAGGCTGAGTTGGCTCTGACTGGGATTTTGAGAAGGAGGAAGTTGTGGTTTGGAAGTTGATGCATTTAGCTGCGTTTTTTTTTAGGTTTCGCTTGCTTTAGCTATTCTCCAACTATCAACAAGTCATAGAGTCATCGAGTCAGAGAGATGTACAGCACGGAAACAGACCCTTCGGTCCAACCTGTCCATGCCGACCAGATATCCCAACCCAATCTAGTCCCACCTGCCAGCACCCGGCCCATATCCCTCCAAACCCTTCCTATTCATATACCCATCCAAATGCCTCTTAAATGTTGCAATTGTACCAGCCTCCGCCACATCCTCTGGCAACTCATTCCATACACGTACCATTCTCTGCATGAAAAGGTTGCCCCTTAGGTCTCGTTTAAATTTTCCCCTCTCACCCTAAACCTATGCCCTCTAGTTCTGGACTCCCCCACCCCAGGGAAAAGACTTTGCCTATTTATCCTATCCATGCCCCTCATGATTTTAT
>NW_025212396.1:9277-11263 GCF_004010195.1 Chiloscyllium plagiosum | reverse complement strand
CTCAGCACAGCTGTAATGTTATCCCTTATCAAAAACACCACTCCCCCTCTCTTGCTTTCTTTTCTATCCTTCCTGTAGCATTTTCATCCTGGAACATTAAGCTGCCAGTCTTGCCCATTCCTGAGACATGTTTCTGTAATTGCTATGATATCCCGGTCCCATGTTCCTAACCATGCCCTGAGTTAATCTGCCTTCCCTGTTAGGCCCCCTGCATTGAAATAAATGCAGTTTAATTTATCGTTCCTACCTTGTCCCTGCCTGCCCTGACTGACTCACTTTTGTTCTCAACTGTACCCATCTCAGATTGATCTCTTTCCTCACTATCTCCCTGGGTCCCCCCCACCCCACCACCCCACCTTACTAGTTTAAATCCTCCTGAGCAGCTCTGGCAAATCTCCCTGCCAGTATATTAGTCCCCTCACAATTCAGGTGCAATTGGTTTTAAGTCCTGAAGGAAATCGCTCCAATCTGTAAGGAATCCCATGAAAGCTGAAATAGTTTGCATTGACTAGTGCCTCTGGAAGTGAAGCAAGTTGGCCTTTCCTCTCATGGCTGTAATATAACCCATCATTCAAGGATTACATCCAGGCCTGGGATTCATTATTGAAATAGTTATCAAACTGAAAATGACCATTCTTTGACATTTCTAGTTTGACCCTTAACTGCTGTCTGTCTGTCAGTCTGTGATTGGGGGTTAGTGATTAAAAAAGATTGGGTTCCAATTGTAAATATTAAAGTTTGTGTATATTCTGCTAAAGTTAGAGTGAAATGAATTTTTGTTGAAGTTATAAGCTTCATGTATAAGACCTGTTACTTGTGATGTCTGGTTAGGAACAATTGGGCACTTTTGGAGGGTCATTGAATATTTTAATTTCATTGCGTTGTGAATCTAATCATCGTGAGGCTGATGTGATTTGGCTTTTTTAAATTGACTCCGTGAGACATTGGTGTTGCTGTCTTTGACAAGGTGGGGGTGAGCTGCCTCACTCAACCGCTGCAGGCCCTGTGTTGTGGACAACCCCACAATGCCCTGAGAGAGGGAATTCCAGGATTTTGACCCAGCGGTACTGAAGGAATGAGGATATATTTTCAAAGTGAGTGGTGAGTGGTTTAGAGGGGAACTTGCAGGGGCTGGGATTCCCATGTATTGGCAGCCCCTGCCTTTCTAGATAGAAGTGATGGTGGGTGTGGAAGGTGCTGCCTGAGGACCTTTGCTGAATTGCTGCAGTGCATCTTGTAGATGGTACCCACTGTTGCTGCTGAGCGTCGGTGGTGGGGGGAGGGGATGTCTAGATGTGGTGCCAATCAGGCAGGAGCTTTACCCTGGATGGTGTCGAGCGTCTTGAGTGTTGTTGGAGCTGCCCCCATCGCTGGCAAGTGGGGAGTATCCCCTCACCCTCCTGACCTGTGCCTTGGAGATGGACAGGCTTTGGGGAGTCAGGAGGGGAGTCACTTACCGCAGTATTCCCAGCCTCTGACCTGCTCCTGTAGCTGCTGTGTTTATGTGATGAGTCCATTTCAGTTTTGGTCAATGGTAACCTCCAGGATGTTGATAGTGGGGGATTCAGTGATGGTAATGCCATTGAATGTCACGGGACAGTGTTTAGAAAAGAACATAAAAACCAGGAGCAGGAGTAGGCCATTTGGCCCCTCGAGCTTGCTCCACCATTCAATAAGATCATGGCTGATCTTTTCGTGGGCTCAGCTCCACTTACTTGCCACTCACCATAACTTTTAATTCCTTTACTGCTCAAAAATCCTTTACTGCCGTGGGGTGGCACAGTGGCTCAGGGGCACAGCGCCAGGGAGCCGGGTTCAATGCCCATCTCAGGTGACTGGGTGGAGTTTGCACATTCTCCCTGTGTCTGTGTGGGTTTCCTCCTACAGTCAGAAAGATATGCAGGCCAGGTGAATTGGTTATGCTAAATTTCCCATAGTGTTCAGTACATTAGTCAGAGGGAAATGGGTCTGGGTGGGTTACTCTTC
>NW_025212396.1:0-7736 GCF_004010195.1 Chiloscyllium plagiosum | reverse complement strand
CAACAAACACAGACCTGGACCCAATATACCGGCCACTACAGCGGACAGCTGGAACTGACAACCGGAAGTGGCAGGGACAGACCACTATAAACACCGGAGGAAACATCAAAGAAGCGCTTCGCAGGAGGCTCCCAAGCACTGAGGATGTCACCTAGACAGGGGACGAAACATCTGCAACACAAATTCCCAGCTCGGCGAACAGAACCACAACATTACTCATAATGCCTCACAGCTTTACCTTATACAGCAGCATCTTTTCTAACACCTTTTGGAAATCTAGGTACATGACATCCATTGGGTCCCCATTGTCCACCTTACTCATAATATCTTCATAGAATTCCAGTAAATTATTTAAATATGACCTGCCCTTCATGAACCCATGCTGTGTCAGCCCAGTGAGACAAATTCTCTCCAGATGACTTGCCACCTATTCCTTAATAATGATTCAAGCATTTTCCCCTTGACAGAAGTTAAGCGAATGTGCCTGTAGTTCCCTCCTTTTGTCCACCTCCCTTTTTAAACTGTGGCGCCATATTTGCTGTTTCCAATCTGCTGGAACTGCCCCAGGTAAATTTTGGAAAATTACCACAAGTGCATTTCCTATTTCTCCCACCAACTCTTTGAGCACCCTGGGATGCATTCCATCAGGGCCAGGAAACTTGTCCACCCTTAGCTTCATTAGTTTGCCCAACGCCACCTCCTTCGTGATGATTGTTTCTAGGTCCTCACCTGCATAGCCTCCTTGTCATCAATTATTTATGTCTTCCATTGTGAAGACCAACACGAAATACCTGTTCGGTACCTTGGCCATTTCCTCATTCCCCAATATTAAACCCCCATCTCATTTTCTGAAGGATTAATGTTTACATTGGCTACTCTTTTTGTTTTATATATTTGCAGAAACTGTTGTGATCTGCCTTTATATTCTGAGCTAGGTTACTCTCAAATCCCTCTTACCTTCCCATATGATGTTATTCATGGTGACCTTTGAAGATTTCCCCAATCCTCTAGTTTCCCATTATTCTTCGCCACTTTGTATGCCCTAGCTTTCAATGTAATATCACCTGATATTTCCTTACATATCCAGAGCTGATTATCCATTTTCCTACAGTCCTTCCTTCTCACTAGGATACTCTTTTACATTTCTGATGAAGGACTTTTGCCCGAAATGTCGATTCTCCTGCTCCCCGGATGCTGCCTGACCTGCTGTGCTTTTCCAGCACCACACTCTCAACTCTGATCTCCAGCATCTGCAGACCTCACTTTCTCCCATACTCTTCCTGAGCACTGTGAAAAATCACTTTGAAAGTCTTCCACTATTCCTCCATTGTCCCACTACATTGTAGGAGTTGGGAGGTCATGTTGCGGCTGTACAGGACATTGGTTAGGCCACTGTTGGAATATTGTGTATAATTCTGGTCTCCCTCCAATTGGAAAGATGTTGTGAAACTTGAAAGGGTTCAGAAAAGATTTACAAGGATGTTGCCAGGGTTGGAGGATTTGAGCTACAGGGAGAGGCTGAACAGGTTGGGGCTGTTTTCCCTGGAGCATCAGAGGCTGAGGGGTGACCTTATAGAGGTTTATAAAATTATGAAGGGCATGGATAGGGTAAATAGGCAAAGTCTTTTCCCCAGGGTTAGGGAGTCCAGAACTAGAGGGCATAGGTTTAGGGTGAGAGGGGGTTAGGGAGTCCAGAACTAGAGGGCATAGGTTTAGGGTGA
The DNA here is from genome assembly GCF_004010195.1 of Chiloscyllium plagiosum. Taxonomy (NCBI): domain Eukaryota; kingdom Metazoa; phylum Chordata; class Chondrichthyes; order Orectolobiformes; family Hemiscylliidae; genus Chiloscyllium; species Chiloscyllium plagiosum. The sequence continues at coordinate 6,015 of NW_025212396.1, read as the reverse complement.
GAGGGGGAGGATTTACAAGAGACCTAAGGGGCAACTTTTTCACACAGAGGGTGGTACGTGTATGGAATGAGCTGCCAGAGGATGTGGTGGAGGCTGGTACAATTACAACATTTAAAAGCATCTGGATGGGTATATGGATAGGAAGGGTTTGGAGGGATATGGGCCAAATGGGGCTAATTAATTTAGGATATCTAGTCAGCATGGACAAGTTACATTGAAGGTTCAGGATTAGTGGTGCTGGAAGAGCACAGCAGTTCAGGCAGCATCCAAGGGGCAGCAAAATCAACATTTCGGGCAAAAGTTCCTGATGAAGGGCTTTTGCCTGAAACGTCGAATTTCTTGCTCCTCGGATGCTGCCTGACCTGCTGTGCTCTTCCAGCAACACACTAATCTAGACTCTGGTTTCCAGCATCTGCAGTTATTGTTTTTACCTGAGTTACATTGAAGGGTCTGTTTCCATGCTGTCCATCTCTATGACTCTGTGCTCCTAGTCTACCTTAGCCAACTCCTCCCTCATCCCACTGTAGTCTCCTTTGTTGAAGTACAAGACGTTGGGATTAGATTTTACCTTCTTACCCTCCATTTGTCTTTTAAACTCAACTTCAGACTGTGATTGCCCCTTCTGAAAGGATCCCTAACTGTGAGGTCAGGAATAATTATTCCTGTCTCGTTACACAGGAGCAGGTCTAGGATAGCTAGCTCCCTTGCAGTTTCCATTACGTACTGTTTGAGGAAATTATCACAGATATGTTCTACTAAGTCCTCCTCAATGCTACATTGACCAACCTGGTTTGACCAGTCAATATGCAGATTAAATCGCCCGTGATAATTGCTGTACCGTTTTTATTGGCATCGGTTATTTCTTTGTTTATTTCCCGCCCTAATGTGGTGTTGTTATTTGGTGGCCTCTGAACTATGCCTATCAGTGACTTGTTCCCCTTACTATTTCTAATTTCCACCCACGCTGATTCAACCTTTTTCTCCATAGAGATCATCTCTCAGTACTGCCCTGATGCCTTGAATATGAGAGCTACACCACCTTCCTACTTTCCTGTCTGTCCTTCCGAATAGTCTGATACCCCTGGATATTTCACTCCCAGTCGTGCCCACCCTGCAATCATGTCTCTGTGATAGTGACTAAATCATACCCACTCGTGGTGATTTGTGCTGTTAACTCATTGACCTTGTTTGGAATGCTATGAGCATTCAGGTAAAGTGCCTTTATGTGAGTTTTTAATTCCTTCTTTTTGAATCCTAACACCTCCACAAGAAGAATCTTTGATTTTTACACATTCTCACTTTTATCTGTCATTACCCGGTTTCATTCATCTCAGTGCGACACTGCTCAGCTCCTTCTTGCTGTTTAGTTATGACCTTGATTCTCTTTTTCCTTAAACCCTCACCCACTCTAGCTAACTCAGAGCCTCCCATTAGGTTCCCATCCCCCTGCCCCCAGGTAGATTCTCTCTTGTTGGAGATGGTCATAGCCTGGCATTTGTGTGGCGTGGATGTTGACCCTTGTCAGCACAAGCCTGGATATTGTCCAGATCTTGTTGCGTTTGAACACAGACTGCTTCAGTATCTGAGGAGTCGCGAATGGTGCTGAACATTGTGCAATCATCAGCGAACATCCCCATTTCTGACCTTATGACAGAGGGAAGGTAATTGATGAAGCAGCTGAAGATGGTTGGGCCTAGGATACTACCCTGTGGAACTCCTGCAGAGATGTCCTGGAGCTGAGATGATTGACATCCAACAACCACAACCATCTTCCTTTCTGCCAGATATGACTCTAACCAGCAGAGAGTTTGCCCCCTGATACCCATTGATCCCAGTTTTGCCAGGGCTCCTTGATGCCTTACTCAGTTCAATGCAGCCCTGATGTCACCTCCCATCACTACTGGAATTCAACTCTTTTCCTGTATTTGAACTCAGGTTGTAAAACCATAAGACCATAAGACTAGTGTCTTTAGCAACATTTTAGCAAAACCTCCTGACTGTCATTCTCCATTCCTTTTGAAGTAAGGGACAATATTCCATTTGCTGTATTATTATCGATGCTAGCTTGTTGTGACCCTTGTATAGGGACTCCCACATCCCTCGGTTCTGTAACTTCCTGCAGTCTTTCTCCATTTCAATAATATTCAGCTCTCCTGCCAAAGTGCATAACTTCACATTTCCTCTCATTATATTCTATCTGCCAAGTTCCCACTCACTCACTTACCCTGTCTACATCCCTCTGCAGACTCTTGCCTTCCCACCTACTTTTGTGTTATCTGCAAACCTGGCAGGAGCACTGTCACGTTTCCTCATCCATCTCATTAATGTGTATTGTAAATAATTGTAATCCCAGCACTGATTCCTGTGGCACTTCAGGTTGCCATCCTGAAAATACCCTCTTTAACCCAACTGTCAGGTTTTCCATTAGTTAGCCAATCCTCCAACACCATGGGCTCTAGTCTTATTAAGTGTTCTCCTGCTGTTGATGGCCCATAGCGCCTCATGGATGCCCAGTCTTGAGCTGCTAGATCGGTTTGAAGTCTGTCCCATTTAACACGGGGATAGTACCACACAACACAATGGAGGGTATTCTCAATGTGGACAGTGCGGTGGTCACTTTTACCGATCCTGTCATGGACAGATGCTTCTGCAGCTGGCAGATTAGTAAGGATGAGGTCAGGTATGTCTTTTCCTCTTGTTGGTTCCTTCACCGCCTGCCGCAGACCCCAGTCTAGCAGTTATATCCTTTAGGACCCGACCGGCTTGATCAGTAATGCTGCTGCCGAGTCACTCATGGTGGTGGACAGTGTAATCCTCCACCCAGAGTCCACTTTGTCCCCTTGCCACCCTCAGTGCTTCCTCTAAGTGTTGTTCAACATGGAGGAGTAACAATTCCTTAGCCAAAGGAGGTCGGTACGTGGTAACCAGTAAGAGGTTTCCTTACCCACGTTTAAACTGAAGCCATGAAACTTCATGGGGTCCAGAGTCGCTGTCAAGGACTGTATCCCTCCTGACTGTATCCCACTGTGCCGCCACGTGTGCTGGATCTATCCTGCTGGTGGGACAGGACATATCCAGGGATGGTAAAGGAGGGGTCTGAGGTATTATCTGTAAGGTATGATTCTGTAAGAATGACTATGCCAGGCTGTTGCTTGACTAGTCTGTGAGACTGCACTAACTCCCAGGTTAATAAGGAGGATCTTACAGGGTTAAATTGACTGTTTCTGCCGTTGTCTTTTTGAGTGCTGAGGTTGACGCTGGGCGTTCTGTCCAGTTTCACTTCTTTTTCTGAGACTTTTGAGCAATTTGAAATGGTTTGCTAGGCCATTTCAGAGATTAGTTAAGTGCCAACTATGTTGCTGTGGTCACATGAGGGCCAGACCAGCTAAGTTTGGCAGATTTCCTTCTCTAAAGGGCATTAAGTGAACCAGGTGGATTTTCACAGCAATGGTTACCTAGTTATCATTAGACATGCACTTTCAGATTCTATGTGAATTCAAATTTCAACATCATGTGAGATTTGAAACTCAGTCTGCAGCGCCCTAGGTTGCTGGTCCAGTGACAGGACCACTCCACAGCTGAGAACACCTGCTAATCTCCCTAACTATCATCTTCCCACATTCGAATTTCAACAACCGCTTCAGTCAATCAGAAAGTTGTACAAATAAGTCCACTGCTTAAGGAAGCTGTGAGAGGGAGCCCACAAAATTACAGACCATTTAAGTTCAAAGTCTGAATGATTTGAATGAATGGTTAGGGCTAGGATGATCAATAAGTTTGTAAATATTCAGCTGAGCAGAGAGGTTTGTAAAGGGGCAGTCATGGCTCAGGAATGGGAGTGATGTGTTTGGAGAGGTGATGTATGTAGTGGATGGGGAATGTGTGCAGATGTTAATTCTATTGACTTACATGGACAATCAGGAGAAATCTTTCCAAAATGATTCTTTGTTAAAGTTGGAACTGACAGAATTAAAAGTAGATGATGGGCTTGGTTAGGACACTGACCTAACAACAGGAGACAGAGAGTGGGGATAATGAGCAGGTGTAAATGGAGGGGTGGGGGGGGGGGGTTGCTTGCTGACGGGATACTGGTCTCTGTGCAGTTATTTCAGCAGGTCCTTTAATGATGGTGGGGGGTGTGTTGATGGGATACTGGTCTCTGTGCAATTCTTCAATTCCTTTGACTGAGAAGCATCTATCTAGCGCCACCTTAAAAATATTCAATCGACCTGGTTACGTGAACAGGAGAAGCTGTGGCAAGTGAATTTCAATGGGACTAGATTAGCTTCGGATATCTGGTTGGCATGGATGAGTTGGACTGAAGGGCGTGTTTCCATGCTGTACACCTCTATGACTCTGTGTGAATAGGAGAAGCTGTGGCAAGTGCATTTCAATGCAGGAAAATTAGAGGCTGCCCATTTTGAATCAGGAAAGTATGTAAAGTGGGACTTTCTAAATGGTGGACAACCAGAAACAATGAGCAACAAGATTGAAGTCAAAGTGAATTCATCATTATCTTCTGTTCCCAATCATGACGTTTTAATCAAAAGTGATATGGTGGCTTCATATCGCGAGGACGCGAACACAAGACAATCAAGGTTCTAGCTGTCCACACCTGGTTCTGAGCACCACCTCAGGAAGGAGGAGACTGATCTTGGAGGGAATGCACTAGAAAGCTGCATGAGAAGCTCATGAGTTTAATTCTGTGCAGAGATGAAACAATCTGGGATTGGATCTCTGGAATTTAGAAGAGTAAGGGGTGATTTCATTGAAGCTTTCAATGTTTTAAGGGCTACAGAAATAGTGGTTAAATAAACTATTTCCGTTACTTGGGGAGTCTAGAATGAGGGGGCAGAGTTTAAAAATGGGAGCCAGGTCTCTTGAGGAATGAACACTGGAAATATCTTTAGACACAAAGGGTGACAGATGTTTGAAATGCTCTTCTGCAAATGGTAATTAATTCTGAATAATGTTCATTTAATCTGAAATTAAGAGATTACAGTGAAGCAAGGATAAGGAGGAATATGGAGCAAAGGCAGAAGATATGGGGGTAGGTCACAAATCAGCCATGGTAGATGGAGTGGGCTGAATGGTCTCCACCTGTTCCAAAATCCACCTGACCTTTCAATATAAACAAAAATAGTGAAGATTGTTCATGATGCGTGGTCAGTCAGTGAGATAGAATCAGCCCAAAACTTTTTTTTTAACAGTGTCTCTGCAAGAATTTGCACCATAACTTTTCAAAGGCTTATTTTGACTTAAAGCAAAGCCAGAAACAGATGTATTGTAAACTAATGACCACAACCCTTTATAAACGATCGGCAAAAGGAAATAAAAACAGCCTTCATTCAGGAAACATCTGTTTGATGCTCTAGTTTTCAAATAGGTCATTAGGTTGATTACAAGTCAATTAGTTAACAAAAAAAAAGTGTGGGAATATTTGGAGGGGGCAGAATGCACAGCCACAAAATGGCAATGAGCTACATCATGCTTTGAGTTCATCTCCTCACATTCCCCAGCTCCCAAGGGAGACACAGCCTGCATTAATTGACCTACATTTCCTTGAGTGGAAATTTAAAGCCATTTTCAACCTTTAAATAAAGAAATTAAAATTACATTCTGTACGGGAAAAGTAGCTGTGTGTTCAGTAAAAGGTTTGAATATTGTGTTTTATTTCAGGGAAGAATGAAGTTTGTAACAGGGTCTACTGTTCTCATAAAAAGTGGAAGATAGGAAAATACTTGTATTTGCCCAAATGCTCTTTGAAAATGAGCCAGGCATATTCTAAGTAACCAGGAGGGGCCAGCCCTATCATTAAGTTTCTGCTAGCTTAACTCATTTCAACTAGGGTCACACTTATTTCTACAATTATCCTCAACAATGTCCGAGTAGTGAGGGATTAAAGCAGCCAAGGGTCTGTGATTTGATACTCTTTCTATCGACAGATAATGTATGACAGTGCAGAGGGTGACAGGTTTGGCTTTGGCTATGATATTCCCACTGTTCCATTTCCTG
>NW_025212395.1:21232-26386 GCF_004010195.1 Chiloscyllium plagiosum | reverse complement strand
CGACCAGTTGGCATGTATGAGACGTTTCGCGAAGGTAAACAACATCCTCGTGCAGTCCAGGCCAATAAAAATGATTTTTTTTTACCGAAGCCTGAGTCTTTCAAACACCACAGTGAACATATTCATGGGCACACGGTGGCTCCATGGTTAGCACTGATGCCACACAGCACCAGGTTCCCAGGTTCGATTCCAACCGAGGGTGACAGTCTGTGTGGAGTTTGCACGTTCTCCCAGTGTCAGCGTGAGTTTGCTCCGGGTGCTCCGGTTTCCTTCCACTGTCCAAAGATATGCAGGACAGGTGAATTGGCCGTGCTAAATTGCCCGAAGTGTTAGGTGCATAAGTCATGGGGAAACGGGTTTGGGTGGGTTATTCTTCGGAGGGTCGGTATGGACTGGTTGGGCCGAAGGATCTGTTTCCATAATGTAGGGAATCTAGTCTAATCTATCGAGTTCATATTCTACTTCTAATAATTCCGTGGTGTAATACACAGACTACACAATCTACTGCATTTCGCCGATTTCTGTTCTGCACTATGCTGACGTGGTCTCCATTCCCGTCTCAAGCTTTCACCTTTCTGAAAGTTACCCTCAGGTGTATTCTCCTTCTTTTATACCGTGTTTACCATATTGTTTTTGGAAAATTCTGGAATTTCTGATACCCACAGGAACACGCCACATGAATTTTCAACACCACCAGCAGAATAATCTCACGTTGAACCTCGTAGATCTTATCTATCTTTAAGTACGGCATCCATTATTAGAAATGACGGCGTTTACTTCCTTCAAACGCAAAAAAATAAGTCCACCTAATTCCATTTTAATGCTTCTGAAAGCGGTTTATGCGCTTCTGGTATCAATTCATTGCCACTTAAAATAGCCTGTTTGACCTCTTTGGAATCTCTTGCCCTCTCATCTGACATCGCGGCAAATACCTCACTCGTCCAACCTACCAGTTTAGTCTAAACTAGCATTATCCATAAATACAGGGACCACGCCAACAGGCTCGCCAGTTTTCGATATTTCTCTCACGAAAATGTGGCTCAGATTTGAAATATTTGTGTTTAATACTAACATCTCATCTCATCTCCATCCTGTTAACTTCACTCTGATGACGAAGTTCCAAATTCGCAACTTCGAATTCTCACTCTTATTGCTCGGTGAAAACTTTCTCTCACTTTCTTTCACCTTTTGTTTTATCTGTCTTTCTCTCTACATTTCTTCTGTCCTTTTCTCTCCCTTTATTCTCTCTTTCTTTATAATCTAACAAACTTTTCCTCAATTGTAATTTAAATCTTTTTTTCAAGGACACTGCACATGCCTGTTTAACAGACACCTAGGTATTTGAGTAGAGTCATAGAGATGTACAGTATGAAAACAGACCCTTCGGTCCAATCTGTCCATGACGACTAGATATCCCAACCCAACCTCGACCCACCTGCCAGCACCCGGCCCATATCCCTGCAAACCCTTCCTGTTCATATATCCATCCAATGCCTCTTAAATTTTGCAATTGTACCAACCTCCACCGCATCCTCTGGAAGCTCATTCCATACATGTACCACCCACTGCGTGAAAGGTTGCCCCTTAGGTTTCTTTTAGATCTTTCCCCTCTCACTCTAAACCCCTGCCCTCTTGTTATGGACTCCCCGACCCCAGGGAAAAGACATTGTCTATTTATCGTATCCATGCCCCTCATAATTTTGTAAACCTCCATAAGGTTACCCCTCAGCCTCCGAAGCTCTAGGGAAAACAGCCCCAGCCTGTTCAGCCTCTCCCTGTAGCTCAGATCCTCCAACCCTGGCAACATCCTCGTAAATATTTCCTGAAGCCTTTCAAGGTTTTCAACATCTTTCCGATAGGAAGGAGACCAGAATTGAACGCAATATTCCAACAGTGGCCGAACTGATGTCCTGTACAGCCGTAACATTACCTCCCAACTCCTGTACTCAAAGCTCTGACCAAAAAAGGAAAGTATACCAAACGCCTTCTTCACTATCCTATCTACCTGCGACTCCACTTTCAAGAAGCTGTGAACCTGCACTCCAAGGTCTCTTTGTTCAGCAACGCTCCCTAGGATCTGAATATTAAGTGTATATGTCCTGCTAAGATTTGCTTTCCCAAAGTGCAGCACCTCGCATTTATCTGAATTAAACTCCATCTTCCACTTCTCAGCCCATTAGCCCATCTGGTCCAGGTCCTGTTGTAATGTGAGGTACCCCTCTTCGCTGTCCACTACACCACCAATTTTGACGTCATCTGCAAACTTACTAACTGTACGTCTTATGCTCGCATCCAAACCATTTATGTAAATGACCAAATGTAGAGGGCCTTGCACTGATCCTTGTGGCACTCCACTGGCCAGAGGCCTCCAGTCTCAAAAACAGCCTTCCACCACCACCATCTATCTTCTACACTTTGAGCCAGTTCTGTATGCAAATGGCTAGTTCTCCATGTATTCCATGAGATCTAACCTTGCTAATCCGTCTCCCGTGGGGAAACTTGTCGAACGCCTTACTGAAGTCCATTTGGATCACATCTACTGCTCTACCCTCATCAATCTTCTTTGTTCCTTCAAAAAACTCAACCAAGTTTTTGGGACATGATTTCCCACGCACAAAACCATGTTGACTATCCATAATCAGTGCTTGCCTGTCCAAATACATGTGCATCCTGTCATTCAGGATTCCCTCCAACAACCTGCCCACCACTGAGTTCAGGCTCACCGTTCTATACATCCCTTGTCTTGACCGCCCTTCTTAAACTTTGGCACCACGTTTGCCAACCTTCTGTCTTCCGGCACCTCACCTGTGACTATCGATTATAACAATACCTCAGCAAGAGGCCCCGCAATCACTTCCTCAGCTTTCCACAGAGCTATCGGGTACACCTGATCATGTCCTTGGAATTTATCCACCTTTAACCGTTTTAAGACATCCAGCTGTTCCTCCTGTGAAATCTGGACACTATGCAAGAAGTCACCATCTATTTCTCTACAGTCTATATCTTCCATATTCCTTTCCACAGTAAATACTGATGTAAAATATTCATTTAGTATCTCCCCCATTTTCTGTGCTTCCACACAAAGGCCGCCTTGCTGATCTTTGAGGGTCCCTATTCTCTCCCTATTACCCTTTTGTCCTTTATATATCGGTAAAAACCCTTTGGATTCTCCATAATTCTATTTGCCAAAGCTATCTCATTGTCCGTTTTGCCCTCCTGAGTAATTCCCTGACAATTTCATTTTTTTTTTTTGTCCTTGGTTAAACAAAATTCTAACCTCTGTTTGTAATTCCAACAGTACTTTATTTTTACCTTTTCTTTCCAAACAATCCTTGCAAACTTGGAATCATATTCAAACCCCAGATACTTTTTACCAATTTTAACAGACATTACTCTTAATATTAATTTAACCAACTATAAGTAACTAAATTTAAACAAGTTGTCCCGCCTATATTTTATTTAATGCTCCAGAACACTAACCGGCAAATGCTTTAATCTACTGTTATTTTCTCGATCCACACATCTATTGCAACCTGTCCAAATCTCATAATGGATCTGCCTAATCGTATCGAAATCACAGGCGAGAACCTCTAAACTATAAAACACACTGCCGATTTTTTAAAAAGACACACAGAGAATCTCACCTGGCACCGTAATTTGTTAAATTTGAAGAGAAAAAGTATCATCCAAGACGGCACAATTTAAGTAAAAATACATTTTACTTTCTGTAAACCCAAGAGAGAATATTAAAACCAACAACTATGAGCAACCCCTTTCTCCTCAACCTATCTTTTAATTCATACTCTGCAACACTGGACTGAAAAAAATCTCTTAAATTTAAGGCAAAATCAATTTCAAACCTAGTTACAGACACACACACTCACGCAGACCCTCTCTGATACGATCCAACACCTCAAACCGCACCCTCTCACCGAGTCTGACACCTTTACAAGCACAATCATACATAAACACACAATCTGTCTCACTGACAGCAGAGTCGCCAAATCATTGTTTTCAATGGAGAGAGGCTGGTAACCAAGTATGGTTCCCATGAGGATTGCCTCAACCGGGACCCTAGGTCCGTGTGACACGACAGGTGACCGTATTGCACAACACACACACAGACATTCCTTCCCTCTCTCCCACAGACACGCTCTCACACGCTGCCCTCTCTCATACACTCACAGCTGCACTCCTATACTCACACCCACACCGAAGTCTCTCCCTCACGTATACCCTTTACACATGCACACAGTCTTTCACAGACACTCATGACCCCAACACAGACTGACACATTTTCACACATACACACGCACACGCACACGCACACACATATTAATTTAATTAGATTAGATAACTTGCAGGATGGAAGCAGGCCCTTCACCCAAAAAGTCCACACCGACCCTCCGAAGAGCATCCCTCTCATACATTTACCCCTTCACCTAACACGACGGGCAATTTAGCATGGCCAATTCACCTAACCTGCACATTTTTGGACTATGGGAGGAAACCGGAGCACGCGGAGGAAACCCACGGAGAGAATGTGCAACTCCACACAGACAGTTGCCTGAGGCGGAAATTGAACCCAGGTCTCTGGCGCTGTGAGGCAGCAGTGCTAACCACTGTGCCGCCCTAATTTGTGAGGTGAATTTGTACTTGTAGAATTATATTTTACTTTGCTCAAAAACAGCACGTATCAATGTAAGATTCTGTGAATCCATTTTGAAGATGCGATTCAGTCTGAACATTGGGACTCAGGTAGCCTCACACAGGCACCACAAACCTCCAATGCATTATCGGCGCTGCCATAGCACATGTTGTTACAGTTCACTTGAGAATGCAACTTTAAAACATCTTCTGCGATTTTCATATGAAAGAACTGAAAGCAACATTGGCATTCTAAAAGATAAGAGAATAAACAAATAGTCCTTTCTTTTCAATATATCATTTCAACTACATCATTCTTAAATGTTGTTATTATTCTATGTCTTAAGATCTTATACTGCACAACAACCTGTTGAAGGTGCAGCGCTCAGAAATCTAGTACTTCCAATTCAACCCGTTGGTCCATAACCTGGAGTCGTGTGATTTTTAAAAATTGACACTGTTATCATATGATCAGATCAACATGGCAAAGATGCAAAATTCGGACTC
>NW_025212395.1:9732-18947 GCF_004010195.1 Chiloscyllium plagiosum | reverse complement strand
TCTTCCTTGTGGCACTCCACTGGTCACAGGCCTCCAGTCGGAAAAGCAACCCTCCGCCAACACCCTCTGTCTTCTACTCTTGAGCCAGTTCTGTATCCAAATGGCGAGTTCTCCCTGTTTGCCGTGAAATCTAACCACGCTAATGAGTTTACCAGGGGGAACCTAGTCGAATGCCTTACAGAAGTACACATACATCACATCTGCTCTGCCATCATCACTCTTCTTTGTAACTTCTTCTAAAAACTCAATCAATTTTGTGAGACATGATTTTCCACGCACAAAGCCACGTTGACTGTCCCTAATCAGTCATTGCCTTTCTAAATACATGTATATCCTGTCCCTCAGGATTCCCTCCAACAATTTGCCCACCAGCGACGTCAGGCTCACTGACCTTTAGATTCCTGGCTTCTCCTTACCACCCTTCTTAAACTTTGGCACCACGTTAGACAACCTCCGGTCTTCCAGCACCTCACCTGTGACTATTGATGACACAATTATCTCAGCAAGACGCCGGTCATCACTTCTCTAGCTTCCCACAGAGTTCAAAGGTATACCTGATGAGGTCCTGGGAACTTATACATCTTCATGTGTTTCATGACATCCAACATATCCTCCACTGTAATATGGATATTGTTTTCAAGATGTCACCATCTATTTCCCGACATTCTATAATTTCCATATTCTTTTCCACAGTAAACATTTTTTTGCAAAATACTCGTTCGTATCTATTCCACTTTCAGCGGCCGCACAATAAGACCGCCTTGCTGATTTTGAGGGGCCCTATACTTTCCCTAGTTACGCATTTGCTCTGAATATATTGGTAAAACTCCTTTGGATTCTTCTTAATTCTATTTGCCGAAGCAATCTCATGTTCCATTTTTGTCAGCCTGATTTCCCTCTTAAGTATACTCCTACTGCATTCATACTTTTCTAAGGATTAATTCGATCTCTCCTGTCTATATCTGACATATGCTTTCGTCTTTTTTCTTTACCAAATCTTCAACTTCTTTAGTCATCCAGCATTACGTATATCTAGCAGCCGTTCCTTTCACCCGAAGAGGGATATACAGTCGCTGGATTCTCGTTATCTCATTCCTGAAGGCTTCCCATTTTCCAACCGGCCCTTTATCAGCGAACACCTGCCCCTTTCAGCTTTTGAAAGTTCTTGCTAATACCGGCAAATTACACTTTCTCCGATTAAGAGCACTCACTTTTAGATCTGGTCTATCATTTTCCTTCACTAATTTAAATTTAATTACATTATGGTCTATGGCCGCAATGTGCTCCCCCGCTGACACCTCAGTCACCTGCTCTGCCTTAATTCCCAAACGTAATTCAAGTAAAGCACGTTCTCCAGTAGGTACATCCACATACTGATACAGAAATTTTTCTTTTACACACCTAACAAATTCCTTTCCATCTAAACCTTTATGCAATGCCAGTCTATGTTCGGAAAGTTAAAACAACCCACCATAACCACTCTATTATTCTTACAGAAGCTGAGATCTCCTTACAAGTCTGTTTCTCAATATCCCTCCGACTATTAGGGGGTCTTTAATAGAGACCAAATAAGGTGATTGTCCCTTTCTTATTCCTCAGTTGCACCCAAATAACTTCACTGGATATATTTCCCAGGATGATCTTCCCTCACTACAGCTGTAATGCTTCCCCTTATCAAAAGCACAACTCCATCTCCTCTCTTGCCTCCCTTTCTATTCTTCGTGCAGCATTTGTATGTTGGAACATTAGGCAGCCAGTCCTGCCCAGCTGTGAGCCATAATTCTGAAACTGCGATGATATTCCAGTCACATCTTCCTAACCATGCCCTGACAGTTTGACTCGCTTCTGTTCTCAACTTTACCAGTCTCAGGTTGATCTCTTTCCTCACTATCTCCCTGGGTCGCACCCTCGCACCTTACTAACTTAAATCTTCCATAGCAGCTCTATCAAATCTCCCTGCCAGTATATTAGTCTCATTCCAATTTATGTGCATTCCACCCTTTTGTACAGGTCACTTCCTCCCCAAAAGAGATTCCAATTATGCAAAAGTGTGAATCCTTCTTCCATATAGCAACTCCTCAGTCAGGAATTCACCTGCTCTATCCATCTATTCCTGCCCTCACTAGTCCGTGGCACCGGAGAAAACCAGATATTTCTATTCTCGAGATGCTCCTTCTAAACTTTCTGCCTAACTCTCTGTAATCTCCCTTCAGAATCTCAACCTTTTCCCATCCTATTTCTTTGGTTCCTCTGTGGACAATGACGTCTTGCTGACCATTCTCCCCTTTGAGAACTTTCTGCATCCTCTCTGAGACATCCTTGATCCTGGCCCCAGGCATTCCACACACCATTCTGATTTTATGCCGCTGCAACAGAAACGTCTGTCTGGATCTCGGACTAGAAAATCCCCTAACACAATTGATCTCTTGGAACCCGCCCTGCCCCTCGTTGCGTTAGAGCCAGTCTCAATACCAGAAACTTGGGTGTTCGTGCTACGTTCCCTTGTGAATCGATCATACCGTACATTTTCCAAATAAGAACTTGCATGAAATGGGGACAGCCACAGACGATTTCTGCAACAACTGCCTAACTGCCTTAACCTTCCTGGAGTTAAACCATCTATGTGACTATATCTGAGATGTTTCTCCACGTCATATAACTGTCATCTATAACATACTGTTGTTGTTGCAAATTCCTCATTGCCTCTAACTGTCTCTCCAACCGGTCCATTAGATCTGATAGCATTCACAACCAACAGCATTTATTGCTGATATAATCCGCAGTGAACTATAAACATTCTTTAATCTACCAATTCATGTATTGCTGGACATCGAAGTGCAACTGGGAAAATAATAACTGATCTTGGAGAACATACAGAGATGGTCCACCTGGAATGGCGAAATTGAGTTGTTCGTGGAGACGAGATAGATTTCGAAAGTTTTCCATTGTTCGGAGATAATGGAGGTGTGTACATGATTGAGCTGCATATGTTCGTAAGGCGTTTGGACACAGCGAATATAATGCAGCCATTCTGCTAGAATGATGAATCAGACATGGGACAGCATAGCCTTCGGCAACGTCCCAAAGACTGCGAAGGATTTTGGGTAAAAGAAGCGTTTTCACTCAGCATATGGTGAAAGACTGCCTGGGAAGGTACTGTTGGCCTGAACATTTGCAAAAAATATTTGCATAACTGCATCAAATATGATAAAGTTCAAGGGTATGAGCGGCATTGTGCTCAATGTTTAGTACAGTTACCTCATAGCATTGGAGAGTTAGATTGAATTCCAGCCTCGGGCAAATATTTGAATGGAGATTGCACATTTTCCCGGCATCTGCGTGGGGTTCCTCCAAAAATTCCTTTTTACGTCCAACTTCGCAAATGTGTGCACGTTAGGTGGATTCGCCATGCTGAATTGTCAACAATATCCAGAAGAGTGTGGGTTAAGTTGATTAACATAGAAACCTGCAGGAGCATTGCGTGAGTGTTCGGAGACTGTGTGGACCTGTGGCAGATTTAGCACACTTTCAATGGTCGATATGTCGGTGTAAAATCAATATTTTCTGCACCGAATGAATTTATGAATTCACGAATGCGTCTTGTATTCACATTCAAATCATTATATAAATGATGAAACATAGTGGACCCGGCACAAATTGATGTAGCACATCGCTGCGTAGGGTCCTGAATCCTGAAATAACAACCGTCAACCACTGTCCTTTCTTTCTGTATTCAAACCAATTTTGCATCCAATTGGTTACCTCCCCTTCGATCATTTGGTATTCAAACATATTAACATATCTAGCATATGTAACTTTGTAGAACGCCTTGCTGAGGTCCAAAGAAACAATGTCTACGACTCTGACTTCATCAATCTTCATTGTCAACTCTTCAAAAATCTTTAGTGCAGAAGTGAGACATGACTTCCCAACCACAAAGCCTTATTGACAGTATCTAACCTGTCCTTGCTATTCCAACTGAATTGATTTGCTGTCCCTCAGTATCCCATCCAACAATCCATCCACCACTAAAGTTTTAGAATTTTCCAGCTTTTTCTTGCAACATTTCTAAAAAAAGAAGGCACAGCATTACGTTTCCGCTATTCTTCCAGCACCCCACATGGAACTTCGATAATGCGAATATTTTAGCAACGGATTCAGCAATCTTTTCCTGAGCTACCCACAAACGTCTGGGTTAAAACTGATCAAGACCCGAAGATGTATCTACTTTTCTGCCTTTAAGGTCTCCAAGACTTCCTCCTCCGGAATGTGGACGCTTTTCGAGACATCACTGTTAATTTAACAAAGTTCACTAACTGACATTTCGTACTTCACAGTAAATAATGCAGTAAGATAGTTGTACAATATGGAGAATTCGTTTCCTGCGGTTTAACAAATAGACGTCTTTCTTGGTCCTTAAGGGGCTTATTGTGCCCCTGTCTAGTCTCTCGCCCTAATGTATTTGCATGGTCTCTTTGGAATCTCCTTCCAATTCTTTGCCTTCTTTGTCCTGTTTTAACCAGCCTGATTTCCCTCTGAACCCAATGCCAGAAATTCCGGAAAAAAATAAACAAACAAGGAGCTCCTACAATCAGAATTTAGGGAATTGTGAACCAAGCTAAAAAGTCAGACCTCCAAAACATTAATCTGATGATTGCCAACAGTGCGCGATGCTAAACAGAATAGGAGTGAAGGGCATACAAGATGAATGTGTGGTTTGAGGAATGGTGCAAGAGAGTGGGTTTCCATTTGTTCTGACATTCTGATCGATTCTGGGACAGGTGGGAAGATTACAAATTAGACGGTCCAAACCTGGGCTCGACTGGAATCAATGCTTTTGTGAACGCTGTTGGAGAGGTGTTAATCTAATGTGGCAGGGGATTGGGAATTAAAGAGGCCTTAGTCGACAGTAACATGGCGGTAACTAAAGCTTTAACGAACTAGATAATGAAGACAGTCGGTCGAGAGCAGATGAAAAGCGCAAAAGAGAGTGGTCGTCTGAGGTGCATTTGCTTTAATACTGAAAGTGTAATTGGTTATGCAGATGATCTTAGGGCTTGGAATGACACCTGAGATTATGATATCATTGACATTATTGAGACTTATTTGACGGAAGCACATGATTGGCAATTAAATATCCCGGGGTCTCGATGCTTCAGTCGGGATAGAGCGGGAGCTAAAATAGGTGGACGACTTGCATTACTTGTCAAAGAGGATACCACAGCCATACTGAAGGAGGTTACGATGAATGACTCAAACAATGATGCAATATGGGCAGGGCTCAGAGATGGGGACGATGCGGAATAAATGTTGGAGCTTTACTACAGGCCTCTCAACAGAGAGCGGGAGATAGTAGTATAAATATGTCAACATATATGTAAAAATGCAGGAGAAAAAAGTGTAGTGCAGACGGAATATTTTATTTTTCCCAGTATTGACTTAGATTCCGTCCATTCAGGAGGTCTAGAAGGAGGTAAATATATTTAGCAGAATCCAGGAAGACTTTCTCGAGCATTTTGTAAGTAGTACGACATTGGAATGGACCATTCTGGACCTGATGTTGGGGAATGAGCTCGGAAAAGTTGGTTGAAGTTTCAAATGGCGATTACTTTCGGAATAGTATTCACAATTCCGTAAAATTTCGAATCATCATGGACAATGACGACTGTGGTCCGATAGGAAGATTGCTACACTGGGGGAAGGTCAACTATATCTAAATTCGGCAGGAGCTGGGTAAAGTATATTGGGAACAGGTGGTTGAAGATATATCCACATTTGATATGAGGGAGTCTTTTAAAGAGTGTTTAACTGGAGTGCAGGAGGGATTTTTCTTTTGAAAATGAGGGATAGAAATATCAAAATTAGGGAAGCAAAGAAGATAGGATAAAGTGTAAAAATCAGTTGCAAGTAAAAGGACGCATACATAAGGTCTAGGCAGGCAGATTCTGAAGACAGTTGAAGCTTTGGAAGAATATCGAGAATGCAGGACAAATCTGAAACGTAGAATTAAGCGGGCTAAAAGTGGGTAAGAGAAATCTTTAGCAAACAGGGTTAAGAAAAATCCCAAAACGTTTTATTCATATGTAATGAACAACAGGAAAACGAGAGAAAATGTTGGCCCAATCAAAGACAAAAAAGGAAAGATGCGTGTGGAGCCAGAGAAAATGGTTGAGACGTTTAATGAATACTTTGCATTCGCAATCACTGAGGAGTGGGACATAATGGATCTTGAGATTGGTAACTGATGTTTGATTACTCTACTTCAAGTCAGTTTATGGGGGGAGAAAGTGCTGGATATTCTAAAAGGCATTAAGATGGACAAGTCCCCAGCTCCGGATCACATCTATCACACGTTGCTGAGGGAAGCGAGAGAGGAAATAATTGGGGCATCAACAGATATCTTTGCAGCATCCTTTAATATGGGTGAGGTCCCGGAGGACTGGAGAATTGCCAATGCTGTCCATTTGTTTATTAAGTGTAGCACGGATAATCCACGTAATTATAGAATGGTGAGACTGACATCTGCGGTAGGAAAGTTGCTGGAGAAGATTGAGGGATCGAATCGACTCCCATCTGGATGAATATTTGCTTATCAGTGATAAGCATAATGGTTTTTTGGAGGGAAGGTTATGTCTTACAATATTAATAGAATAGAGGATTTGACAAATTTGTTTGATGAGGGAATGGCTGTACATATCATACGAATGGACGAATGTAAGGTGTTTGAAACTTTCCCCATGTAAGGCTCCTGGAGAAGGTGAAGTCGAATGGTGACCATGGTGTACAAAGTAGATTTAAAAAGAACTGGGTGGGCCACAGGATACAAAGAGCAATAGTAGAATGGAGCTTCTCAGAATTGAGACCTGTGAGTAGTGGTGTTTGAGCTACAAACATACATGATTTGGAGGAAGGTATAGATGGTCTGACTGGCCCGATTGCAGATGAAGCAGATTGGTGAAGTTGCAAATAATGAAGGGAACCGTCGGAGAATACAGCCGAATGCAGATAGGTTGTACAGTTGGGAAGGGAATTGGCAGACAGAGTTCAATTCGGGAAAATGGAAGGTGATGCATTTTGGCAGTTCCTGTTCAGGAGCGAACTATACAGTAAATGGAAATCTCCTGGAGAAAATTGATGTAAGCAGAGATCTGGGTGTTCAGTTCCCTTGCCCCCTGAAGGTGGCAACACAGGTCAATAGAGTGGTCTATGGGGCCTTCATCAGACGGGTTATTGAGTACAGAATTTGACAGGTCACGTTATGGTTATTTAAGACATTGGTTCGATCACATTTATAATATTGGGGACAGTTCCCCTTGCCAAATTACCAAAACGATATGGGTGCTTTGGAGAGAGGACGTTCTCCAGTATTTTCCAGATATGGAGGTCGCCAGCTATGAAGACAAATTGGGTCGATTAGGATTATTTTGATTAGAAAGACAAAGGTTGAGGAGGGAACAGATTGAGTTCGACACAATAACGAGAGTTCTGGACAAGGTGGATAGCAAGAAGATTTTTCTCAGAATGGGGGCTGAATTCCTGGGGGTCATGAGTTCAAAGTGACAGGGGCAACGTTTAGTGGAGATATGCATGGAAGTTTCGATACACAGAAGGTGATGGATGCCTGGAATGCGTTGCCAGTGGAAGTGACAGAGGCGGGCAAGATAGCATTATTCAAGACGCACCTGGATAGATGCATGACTGGGCTGGGACCAATGTGACACAGACTCTTAGAAAATCGGCAACAGATTTAGATTGTGGACGTGTATCCACGAAGGTTTGAAGGGCCAAATGTTACTCTGCAGCAGTTTTATTTGCTTCTTGTGTTTTGATGTGTCATGTTCAGCGACCCATGCTCATTCATGTCACCCACTTAATGATAATAAAGAAAATAGTGACATAAGAAAGCGATGCATTCATCAGAATAGATCGCTGTCCAGCAAAGGGCCTTTTAAAAAACGAAGTGCTCTCATTACCGATTACCAAGTTTTAAGATTGAATCTTATCTCGATTTTGCAACCCTATTCCGATTCAGATGGCATTCAGTATAATATGCAAGCTCACTTATAAACTATTATTTTCTTCCAATAATGTGGAATCTCTGCCATTTCGACACTGGCAGTGCAAGTGATCGCAGCACGATATATTTAAAAAAGCAGAAGTGGTGGAAATGCCCGTGAATGTTCTTTGAAAATCTCTTGACTGTATTGAAGTTGAACAAAATCATTAATCACGAATAATTTCAGGGACATAAGGGAGCTGTCGTTGTAGTGTGAAAGGTAAAGTTGTCAGAAATATGTCACAGAGATTATTTTAAAACAATTGCAGCAGATTTTAATGGATTGCTGAAGATGACGCTAAATGAACAGCCGAGAACAAGCTTCTCTTTCGTTGTTGGTGTTGTCATGTATAGAGAAGATACCCAAGTATTCGGAAACCATAACCCGAGATAAGGGAGAGGTGATGGCCTGGCGGTATTATAGATGGATAGTTAATCCAGAAACGCAGACAGCGTTCTGGGGACGCAAAGCTGGAATTCATGCAGTGAGTTAAAACTTATTTCAAAAATCTGGAATTTAATTTTTAATATATTCATGAATCAATTATCAGTATTCAGGACACAATTCTATGCGAGCAATGGTCTCTAGAGAGGGATACTTTTGTCTTTATCTGCCCTGGCATGCATGTGAATCCAGACCCACAACAATGTAGTTGATTCGTAACTGGCTTCTTGGCAGTTACAGATTGGCCATAAATGATGACCTCATCAACCACAATCTTGTCTGCTGAATGAATGGGAAAAAAAAAACAATGACGGAGGCGAACTTGAACGTTCACCAGATTCCACGTTGTTTCATAATAACCGAAATACAGTCATGAAAGTACATCAAGGGAGCTATGTTAATACTTGTGTTAGTTATTTTGACATTAAATTCGTTTGAGTCAAAAAGATGCAAATTGAGGTTGTGTACATTTTGGAAAGAAGAAGTGTCGAACATAACGTTGCAATAGTGCAGTTATGGGCACGACTGCAAGTTTTGATTCTCGCCTCAGAGTTTGTGGAATTTGTACGTTCTCTGGATGTTCTGCTTTCTCCTATAGTCCAGTGACGTGCAATTTAAGTGAACTGGACTTGCACAATTAAACAGTAGCATGGTGTTTCAGGTGGATTAACTATCGAAATGTTGGTTTACTGGAATAGGGTGGCGTGCTCCTCG
>NW_025212395.1:4473-8433 GCF_004010195.1 Chiloscyllium plagiosum | reverse complement strand
TCTGCCGAGGACTTGCAGTTCCTGGGCCTCCTCCACCACTACTCCCTTATCACCCGACCCCTGGAGGAAGAAGGCTTCATTTTCCGCCTCAGACCACCTCAATGCCAGGGCATCAATATGAACTTCCCTAGCTTCCTCATTTACCATCTCTGCCGAGGACTTGCAGTTCCTGGGCCTCCTCCACCACTACTCCCTTATCACCCGACCCCTGGAGGAAGAAGGCTTCATTTTCCGCCTCAGACCACCTCAATGCCAGGGCATCAATATGAACTTCCCTAGCTTCCTCATTTACCATCCCCGCACCTTACCCCAGTTCCAAACTGCTAGCTCAGCACCATCCTCATCATCTGTTCTACCTGCAAAAATTTCTTCCCACCTACCCGCTCCACCATCCTCTCTGATATATCACTTTCATTTGCACCTCGATTCAACTATTGTACTCTTAGCTACCATCGCCCTAGCCCCACCCCACTCCCATTTATCTCTCCACCACTGTGGCTCCCTGCCACATTCCTGATGAAGGGCACTTGCCCGAAGCTTTGATTTTCCTGCTCTTTGGATGCTGTCTGACTTGCTGCGCTTTTCCAGCACCACTCTATTCTTAATGAATTCTCCTCTTTCAGTAAGATATAACTCGGGCCTGTGTAGTTACAACGTTTCTTTTGTGACAACAAGCTGGTGAACTATTCTGTTAAGTAAACCAAACACACACACACAGAAGTTCATCTCGCCACGTGATCCGTTAAAATGTGAGTGACAGAGAATTCCAAAAGGCTCCTATTTAATGAATATAGTAACAGTTCATTGTTTAATCTAATAGAGAACATTAAAACATTAAACAAGAATTGTTCACATCTGTAGCCCCCCTTTCTTTCAATTGTTTACTACCTGCCTCCAACTCGACAACAGTATAATTTTCAAGGAAAATTACTAAAATTACATAAAATGATTTTCTAAACCACAGAGTGCCTTCAGTGTCTGGTTGAAGATCTCCATGGGGTCGTCGTCTGTCTTTTTGCTGGGAAGATGTTTCATATCAAAATGCACTTTTGATAGAAAGTGTTTCTTAATTTCCGGGAACTGTGTTGATGGCTGTTGCTCTGTCCAGTTTTCGAAATGCCTGCATTTTGTACCCTTGCCAACGGATCGTCTCATTGGTCCAATGTTTGCAAATAAATGAATTAAAACTCGATTTGTTTCTGTATCCTGGGGAATTATTTAAACTGATTGGTTCATTTTGAATTATTGTAAAAACAGCAAATAACTGGGAAATCCTTTAAAAATCAAATGCAACATTATTTTAATTATCCAGTGCACTCTGAGATTGCCGTCATGTTATATCACAGGGGTGCTTGTAAGCTCTTAGTTTGGAACAGTATTTATTCTCATTTAAAGGTACAGTGCGCGCCTTCAACTTCATAGCACACCACCCCATTAAGAAAAAAATGAACACAAAGAAAAGATAGCTTCATATGCAGTTCATTAACCTAAGTCCATATTAATTTCTGCAGACAAATAGAAAGCACGTGCACACACACACACACACATAAGTATTTATATATGTCCAGTCTCATCTATACTTCTCCTTTAAATTCGCGATAACGCATATGCAATCGTAATTATACGACATGCAGCATGTATAACTTGTAAATTAAAAATTTGTAACGTATGAACCCTGAAAAGTCTACTCATACTTTTGCTTTTGAATCTTTCCAAGATTGTAAGGAAATTGTAGTGTGTGAACACAACTATCTCCGACACATGGTTCAGTACAGCAAAATCAACATGACTTAAGGTCAGCAGTAAAATCTTTTTTGATGGCAGAGCATTTTCTTTGGTGGGTGTTGAGTTTCTTTGAAAAGTAGGAAATTGGCCGTTCACTTCCATTATCATCATGCTGTAGTGGTACAACCCCAACTAGCATCGATTGCAAATTCCGAAAATTTTGCGAATGGTCAAACGAGAAGGGTGATTCATGCTGTTTTTAAATTCTCAAATAGCTCCTGGCATTGTTCTGTTCACGAAAATGTTGTGTTCATCTTCCTTAAGTCTGTTCGTGATGCCAACACGCTTCTGCAGTTTGGAACAGACTTCTGGTCGAATCCACTTAGTCCCTAATATCGAAACGCACATTTTCCCTTGTGCATGGTCGTGGAAATTCATCAAAGGTCTTCGTGGTGACCTTGGGGTCATCATTCCATGACCGAAGGTATGTCCCAACAACGAAACATCTGCCTTCAATAAATCAGTTTTCTTTTAGTTTATTTCCAGTTTTGATTCTCGTAATCGTTCGAATTTTCCCGCCACCTGTATCATGTGATAACTCATCCACTCGTGAAAGATCATTCCTCTTTACTGGGAAAGCGCACAGTTTCGCAATCCAGTTGCAAGACACCTCTGTTCATGTGTCTTTGGTGCGATCTTCATTCCAAAAGACATCACTTTGAATAATTATATACAATTTGGGGTTTCAAATACAGAAACATTTTTCGGGTTGCTCTAATAAAAGTACCTGCCAAAAACCACGCATTAAGTCCACATTTGTGATGCATGCGGCTTATCCAACTTTCTCTGTACAGTCCTCTAATCTTGGTGTTGGGTATGAGTCGGATTTTGTAATGGTTTTGATTTTTGGACAGTCCACACAACATCATTGAACCCCGTTAGTTTTCAGAACCAACACGATTGGCGAACTTTACTCAATCTGACTGGGTTCGATGGAAGCTTTAGATCATCACAATCACTTTCTTCTGAATCTTTGCGGATTTGGGAGGATCAACTCTCTAAAGCTGCTTTTTTTTCTGAACAGCATTTCCTGATTCCATCTCATGCAAAATAATATTAATCCTCCCCACCTCATTAATGCATATGTCCTCATACTGTTGCAACAAGCATTTTAACCAGGTTATTTACTTCTGAGCCAGAAAGTTCAGTGAACTCTCCCACCCCTCAAGGACATTCTCATTATTTAACTTACTATGAGGCTCATCAAACTCCCCGACATCTGGATTTCATACCACACTCTGTAGGGCAGTAGCTTGAGCATGTTTCTCCAATTCTCTGCGTCTAATATAGTAAGATTTTAACACGTTCACAAACTTGACTGTATGTGCTTCGTTTCCCTATAAATCCATCACCCCTTCATTCTCCATAACAGCATACTTGTTTGAAATGGGGATAAACAAAGTAGACTCCTGCACTATCTGCCTATTTCCCTTAATATTCCTGGAGTTAACCCATCTATGTGACAATATGTGTGACTTTCCCCCTTCCTATATCTGCCATCCATCACATCCCCTTGCTGTTGCACATTCTTCATTGCCTCTACCTATCTCTCCAAACGATCCTTTCCATCTGATAGCATTCAAAATCAACGTCATTTATGGCAGATATCATCCACAGTAAACCGTAAACTTTCTTTAAATTCCCACATTCGACAAGATTAGCATATCATTCCACGAAAGGCCATTTTTGCTCCTTCACAATCTACAGACCCAGAAATTCACATCGTCTTATTCCTCTAAAAAGAATGCTTCACGTTAAATTAATAGGTATGGCTTAGATTTTTAGGATTAGTCAAGAGACATATCTAAATCGATATATATAATCAAGAAAGAACCCACTGTACTCACTACTGCAGACTTTCTGTACGCCATACTTAAAACTGTTCACTGACCTGTTGCTGTGCTGTGACCTCGCCCAGAAAGGTGCCTCCAAGATCAGTTATGAATTTCATAATTTGTTCACTTTCCCAGACGCACTCCGATGACCAGCAATGCATGAATTCTATCAGCAAAGGCAGTAACGGTACAGGTTCACTGTGTGTCAGTTTCCTTCTCTCTCTCTCTTGCACTGACCTCACCATGTGCTTCCTATGTCAGTACCTTTGTTTTAAAACTGCTGTTCTTTTGACGTTGTTCTTCAAAGTTTCAAAACAATGCAGCAGCACATAAAACAGTA
>NW_025212395.1:2411-4267 GCF_004010195.1 Chiloscyllium plagiosum | reverse complement strand
GCTAGCACGTGGCATGGGCAGCAAACCAGAGATAACAACTCTGTTTGCTCTGGTGTTAATTTTCCAACCCAGCTCGCTGAATTTCTGACTGAAATGCTCTCATCTCTTCCCACCTGTGTCGCTAGTGCCCATACAGACCACGACTTGGGGCTGCATCCCTCCCGCCCAAGGATCCTAAAATCATGATCAGAGAAGTCATGAAATCTGGCCCTGGGAGGAACACACAAACCGCAAGTCTCCCTCTTTCCAACAGAATCACCAATTTGTTCCTCTAAATATGGAGTCGCTAATGACTAATGCTTTTCTCCTCTACCCGCTTCGTTCTGAGCAACAGGGACAGAAGGTGTGCCAGAAGCTTGTGCCACACTACTTTGCACTGGTAATTACATCTGCCATCCCAGGAACATCCAAAATGGTTTACTTGTTGTTCAATGCAACGGCCACAGGGGATCCCTGCACTGCCTGCCAGTTCTCTTTCCGTTCCCTCCAATATCTGCTTGGACATGACGTGTGACTACCTCCCTCTACCTTCTGTCAATTACCGTCTTCACCTTCCGAATGATCCGAAGTTCATCCCATTCCAGCTCGTTTCCTAAGGCGGTTTTCGAGTAGCTGGGGTTGGGTGAACTTCCCACAGAATGCAGTTAGCAGGGACTCTAGTAGTGACACTTACTTCCCACAATCTACAGAAATAACATTCAACCACGCTAGCCTCCATTCCCAATAATACTACCGAAAATGTCACCTCACCAATGCGGCACGCAGAAGCTATTTTTCGTTAGAGAAGGAGATGTTGGAAGGCACCACCTGGGTAGTGTTTCG
This sequence comes from Chiloscyllium plagiosum, assembly GCF_004010195.1. NCBI lineage: Eukaryota > Metazoa > Chordata > Chondrichthyes > Orectolobiformes > Hemiscylliidae > Chiloscyllium > Chiloscyllium plagiosum. The sequence continues at coordinate 3,445 of NW_025212395.1, read as the reverse complement.
GATAAAGCAATCGCCCAAATATAAAGCCTCAATCATCCAGCAGTCCCGTGTCCGCTCGTGTGCAGCGTTCGCTCTGTCCATACACGAAGTAAGTTTTTAATACTATAAATTTAGCTTGCCGTCCGGCTCTGGTTCTCGCTGTCACTCCTCCCACTGCAAATGCCACCGATAAAATGAAATCCGTTGAACGCATGGTGTAAGTTTGTATTACTTTAAATTTACCTTCCCGTCCAGCCTCTGTTCCACTCTGCCGCTCCTCCCACTGCACTTGCCACCAAAAAGATGACAATCACTGAACACAAGAGATCGGGTCCTGCTATCTTTAAAGCACGAAACAATCTATCAAAATGTCTATGTTTAATTCATTCGAACTCAACATTAGTCTGACCTGGCTCCCTCTTTACGTTTCTGAATAGCTGTCGATTCGCTTCTGGAACCAATACATATACACCTAATGTGCCCTGTATGACGTCTTCATAATGTCTTGGCTCCTCATCTGACAAGGAGGCAATTGGCTCTCGAGCTCTGCCTGCCAGTTTACACAGAAATAGAAGTACCCTTAAATCATCGTAACACTACCTCTGCCTGGCCTTTTTCTTTCGAATGAAATACAGATGCTTTAGTATCTTTCTCATCGAAATGTGGCAGAATTTTGACATATTTGTTTGTAATACTACTTATGCTTTAATCTCCATTCTGTTAACTTGACTTTGCTGACTTAGTGCCGCGACTTCTCAAATTCAAATTCTCTTTTGATTTGTCTACACAGAACATAGAACAATACAGCGCCAAAGATGTCCTTCGGCCCCCAATGTTGCGCCTACCTGTGAGCTAATCTCAGTCTATCCTCCTACACTGTCCTATCATCATCCATGTGCTTATCCAAGGATTATTCGAATGTCCTTAATATGGCTGAGTTAACTAAATTGGCAGTTAAGGCATTACACGCCCTCACAACATTCTGAGTAAAGATCCTGTCTCTGAAATCTGTCTTCATTTTATCACCCATCAATTTGTAGCTGTGCCCACTCGTA
>NW_025212395.1:0-2121 GCF_004010195.1 Chiloscyllium plagiosum | reverse complement strand
AACATGTGTGGTTTGTCTCATTGAATGAGTGTTAAGCTTGACATAATCAATGTATGGCAGAAGCCCTTCGCATTGAATTAACACGTGCAGTGTGTTTCATTGAATGATGAGTGCCGCGTGATTCATTACAGAAGTGAGTTAAGGTTGTTGCTTTGAATGAGTTAATAACGTTTGCTTCGTTCAATCAATGAATGAAGTTTGTATCAATGATTTAATGAATGCGGTATGTTTCATTGAATGAAAGCGTTATAGTAGAGGCATTGAATATTCGAGAGAAGTTCTACATATTGTATTAACACATGCAGTCTGTTTCATTGATTAAATGATGTGCAATTCATTTAATGTACCAAGCTACATTCATTCAATGAAACAAACTTCACGTATTAATTCAATGAGCAGAGTTTCTCTCATTCATTCAATATTTCAAGCTTAACTCATTCATTCAATGAAACAAACTGCACGTTTTAATTCAATTATTAGAGCATCTCATTCATTCAATGTATCGAGCTTAACTCGTTCATTCAATGAAACAAACGGCCCATATTTATTCAATGAAACAGACTGCATGTGTTAATACAATATGTAGAGCTTCTCTCGAATATTCAATGCCTCTACTAAAACACTTTCATTCAATGAAACATACCGCATTCATTAAATCATTGATACAAACTTCATTCATTGATTGAACGAAGCAAACGTTATTAACTCATTCAAAGCAACAACCTTAACTCACTTCTGTAATGAATCACGCGGCACTCATCATTCAATGAAACACACTGCACGTGTTAATTCAATGCGAAGAGCTTCTGCCATACATTGAATATGTCAAGCTTAACACATTCATTCAATGAGACAAACCACACATGTTTATCAATGAGTCGAGCTATCTCATACGTGCAGTGCCACGAGTTCCACGCATTGCTCAAATGAAACAAACAGCACACATTTATTCAATGAATCTGACTGCGCGTTTAAACCCAATGATTAGAGCTTCTCTCATTCAATCAATGTGTGAAGCTGAACTCATTAATTCAATGAAACAAACTGCATTCATTCAATAATTGTATCATTCTTCAATCATTGATTCAATGTTTCAAACGATATACATAACTTCAACATATCAAAATTAACACATTTATTTAGTGAATCAAACTGCACCCATCCATTCAATGAAGGCCATTGCACGTGCGAATTCAATCAGAGATTCTTTCATTCATTCAATCCACGATTTTAACGCATTGAATGCAGCTTGTTTCATTGAATGAAAACGTTCTGATAGAAGGCATTGAATACATGAGGTGCTCTATTAATTGAATTAACACGTGCAGTGTTTTTCAGGTCATGAATGTGTGCAGTTTGTTTGACTGACACAATGCGTTAAACTCGTGGCATTGAACGAATGAGAGAGGCTCTACTGAATTCAATTAATACTTGTAGTGTGTTTCATTGAATGAATGAGTGCCCTTGGAGAAGTTTATTTCTTTAAATCAATTAATTACATTTCATTCATTGAATCAATGATTGAATTAGTGCAATTTCTTTCATCGAATGAAGGCGTTATGACAGATGTATTGAGTCCGTTTTGTTGAATGTGAGTTCAGTTTGCTTCATTCAATAAATGCGCTAAACTCATTTAATTATTAAGAGAAACTCGACACATTGAAGTAACACATGCAGTCTGTATCATTGAATGAATGCATGCAGTTTGTTTCATTGAATGAATGGCAGAAGGTCTACACATTGAATTAACAAATGCAGTTTGATTCATTAAACGAATGAGTGCAGTTTGATTCCCTATGTAAATGAGTTCAGTTTGTTTCATTGAATCAAGTCTGATTCATTAAGCTAGTGTTTGAAGTTTGATTCAATGAATGAATGAATGCAGCTTGTTTCAGTGAATTAAAGCAATAAGCTCAAGACATTGAATAAATGAGAGAAGCTCTATACATTGAATTAACACGTGCAGACTGTTTCATTGAATTAATATCTGCAGTCTGTTTCATTGAATTAAGGCGTTGAACCCTTGACAGTGCATGCATGAGAGAAGCTCTACCCATTGAATTAACATTGAATGAAAGAATGGAATGAATGATTGCAGTTCGATTGATTAAATAAGTGATT
>NW_025212394.1:25255-26381 GCF_004010195.1 Chiloscyllium plagiosum | reverse complement strand
CAGGAACTTTCAAAAGGTGACTGCAGAGTCTACTTACAGTGAAAGGGAAGTCTGGCAAGTGAGAATATTTTAAAATATAAATTGAATGATCAGCGCCAGCATGTTCCTGTTTGTGTGCAGGTCAATGCTGACAGCACTCGGAAACACTGGCTGTCTACGGAGGGTCTGGTCAAGGAAAAGGGGGCACATGTCAGGTATAGCCAGCTGGGTCAAGGGAATCCCTGAGGATCACAGGGGCTGTAGGAATACACTTTGGGTGGAAATCAGGAATGCAGAAAGGGTACAAGAAATAGCCTCAGCAGAGAAGCATAAGGAGAATCCAAAAGTGACTGTATAAATATATTAAGAGTAAAAGAGTAACTCGAGACAAAATAGGGGCCCTTAAAGATCAATGAGGCAATTGATGTGTGGAACTGCAGGATATTTGCTAAGACCCTAAACATTTTTTTTACTCCAGAACTTACTGTGGACTAAGACTGGGGAACTCAGGGAACAAGAACATAGAACATAGAAGAATACAGCGCAGTACAGGCCCTTCGGCCCTCGATGTTGCGCCGATCCAAGCCCACCTAACCGACACTAGCCCACTATCCTCCATATGCCTATCCAATGCCCGCTTAAATGCCCATAATGAGGGAGAGTCCACCACTGCTACTGGCAGGGCATTCCATGAACTCACGACTCGCTGAGTAAAGAACCTACCCCTAACATCTGTCCTATACCTACCCCCCTTTAATTTAAAGCTATGCCCCCTTGTAATAGCTGACTCCATACGTGGAAAAAGACTCTCACTGTCGACACTATCTAAACCCCTAATCATATTGTACACCTCTATCAAGTCACCCCTAAACCTTCTTTTCTCCAATTCTTTTCTCCAATGAAAACAACCCCAAGTGCCTCAGCCTTTCCTCATACGATCTTTTTACCATAACAGACAACATCCTGGTAAACCTCCTCTGCACCCGCTCCAGTGCCTCCACATCCTTCCTATCGTATGGCGACCAAAACTGCACACAATACTCCAGATGCGGCCGCACCAGAGTCTTATACAACTGCAACATGACCTCAGGACTCCGGAACTCAATTCCTCTACCAATAAAAGCCAGTACGCCATATGCCTTCTTCA
>NW_025212394.1:24624-25198 GCF_004010195.1 Chiloscyllium plagiosum | reverse complement strand
CAGAGTCTTATGCAACTGCAACATGACCTCAGTACTCTGGAACTCAATTCCTCTACAAATAAAAGCCAGTACGCCATATGCCTTCTTCACCGCACTATTTACCTGGGTGGCAACTTTCAAAGATCTGTGTACATGGACACCAAGATCCCTCTGCTCATCCACACTACCAAGTACCCGACCATTAGCCCAGTACACCATCTTTTTGTTACTCTCACCAAAGTGAACCACCTCACACTTAGCTACATTGAACGCCATTTGCCACCTTTCTGCCCAGTTCTGCAGCTTATCTATATCCCGCTGTAACCTGACACATCCTTCCTCACTGTCAACAACTCCACCGACTTTCGTATCATCCGCAAACTTGCTCACCCAACCTTCTAACCCCTCTTCCAGGTCATTTATAAAAATGACAAACAGCAATGGTCCCAAAACAGATCCTTGCGGAACACCGCTAGTAACGGCACTCCAAGATGAACCTTTACCATCAACTACTACCCTCTGTCTTCTTCCAGCCAGCCAACGCCTAATCCAAACCTCCAACTCACCCTCAATGCCATACCTCCGTACTTTTTGC
>NW_025212394.1:9855-19252 GCF_004010195.1 Chiloscyllium plagiosum | reverse complement strand
GAGTACCACATCCAATATGGCCTCCCCTCTGGTTGGACAATCTACATACTGCGTTAGAAAAGCTTCCTGGACACACTGCGCAAACATCGCCCCGTCCAATCTACTTGATCTAAAGAGCTTCCAATGAATATTTGGGAAGTTGAAATCGCCCATGACTGCTACCCTGTGGCTTCTGCACCTTTCCAAAATCTGTTTCCCCATCTGTTTCTCCACATCTCTGCTGCTATTGGGGGGCCTATAGTAAACACTCAACAAGGTGACTGCACCTTTCCTATTTCTGACTTCAGCCCATACTACCTCTAAAGGCAGATCCCCCTCGAACTGCCTTTCTGCAGCTGTTATACCATTTCTAATTAGCAACGCCACCCCCTCTCCTTTTTTACCACCCTCCCTAATCCTACTGAAACATCTGTAACCAGGAACCTCCAACAACCATTCCTGTCCCTCTTCTATCCACGTTTCCGTGATGGCCACAACATCGTAGTCCCAGGTACCTATCCACGCCTTAAGTTCACCGACCTTATTTCTGATACTCCTTGCGTTGAAGTATACACACTTGAACTATGACAAGAATATCGTTTTGGTCCATTTTTTGAGAAATGCTGTGATGGAATGCTAGGGAACTAAAGACCAATTAGCCAGATGTCAGTGATGGGTAGGTTGTGGAAGTGATTCTGCCAGGCAGGAGTTACATGCATTTGGAAAGGCCAGGATTGATGAAAGTTAGTCAGCACAGCTTCGTGCATACAAAGTTAGGTCTCACTAACTTGATTGCTTTTGTTGAAGTGGTGACCATACATTGTCTACACTAAAGTCAGCAGGATCTTTGACAGGGTTTAGCATGATGTACTGGTTCAGAAGGTTAGATCACATGGGAACAGGGAGAGTTAGCCAACTGGATACAAAATTGGCTTGACAGTTGGAGACAGAGGGTGGTGGGAGAGGATTGTTGTTCAGACTGGAGGCCTGTGACCAGCGGTGTGCAATAAGGATCGGTGCTGGTACACTGATATGTATCATCAACATAAACGATTTGGTTGAGAATATAGGAGTCATTGTTAGTAAGTTTGTAGATGATCAAATTAATATAGTCGTGTGCAGTGAATATGGTTATCAAAGGGGCTCTTGAACAACGGGGCCAGTGGACCAAGGAATGAAAGATGGAGTTGACGTATAGTGTTGGGTTTTGTTGAGACAAACCAGGGAGGACTAACACAGTTAATGGTTTGGCCTTGGACAGTGTTGTCGAACAGAGAGAGACCAAGGGGTGCAGTTACATTGTTCCTTGGAAGTGACATTGCAGTTGGACAGGGTGGGAAAAGCAGTAATTGACGCACTTTCCTTCATTGTCCAGAGCTTTTATATGAATTGGAGACATTTGCAACATTGTCCTAAATATTTGCCTTAGGCAGAGGAGGCTATAGATTGACCTTATTAAAGGTTTATAAAACCATGCAGGGCCTCAGTAAGATGAATAGCTAAAGGTAGGTGAGTCAAAAGCTAGGGGGTATAAACGTGGGGTGGGAGAGCAAGGATTTAAAGAGGGAGCTGAGGGGCAACATTTTCCACAGAGGATGGTGCATAGACGGAACGGGCCGCCAGAGGAAATGGGAACAATTGCAACATGGAAAAGACATTTGGGGAGATACATGGAGAGGAGAAGGGTTGAAGGGATAAGGGCCAAACGCAGGCAAATGCGACATGTTTAGTATAAGAATCATGGTCAGCATTGATGGGTTAGAGTGAAGGTTCTGTTTCCGTGCTACATGACTCTGTCTCCAGTTAAAGAGGAGGAGACTACTGAGATAAGGCATGTTGTAGACACTGAAGCAAGTTACAGCGATAGGGATGGTAGGCTGGAATGCAGTACGTTTCAAATTAGTGAAGTAACTATAAGGAAGGGAGGAGGTTACAAAGATAGCAACTGTTATAGGATTTAAAAAAATATTGAAGACATTGGTCAACAAGATATGACATAGATTCAGTGTTGCAGTGTAGTCAGTCTTAGTACAACAGACCTTACATTATGGGCAGGGATTGAGCCTGGTGTATTTCTGTATTGTGCTCCCCTCCAGCACTGTATCTGTGTCATTTCTTGTCAGCTGATGTTTGGAGCCCTCTCGTTGCTCTCTGCCCTGTGCACTGTGAGTGATCTTACCTCACTCCAGGATTTATTGAGGACTCCAGATCTCCCTGCTCTTTGTCTCTCTGGCTGACCAACTATCTTCAATGAGATGATGGACGAGACACCCAGCAGTTGGGAAGTCTATTGAGTCAGGGCCTTCCTGAGTACGTGTAGGAGACAGACAGATAGACAGAATGGGAAATTAGACTGATGCTGTGAGGGTTACACATGGAAACTGGCACTGTGTCCCACAGAGATCTGGAAAAGCCCAGTTTCCATCCCTGGCCTGTGCTGCTGCATCTCTCTGGAGTGGAGAATTCTGTTGGCTCAGGATCTGGATTAGCTATAAGAGCAAGAGACACTGACAGAGGCTGAAACTTTATTGCTGGAACAGCACAGCAGGTCAGGCAGCATCCAGGGAACAGGAGATTCGACGTTTCGGGCACAGGCCCTTCTTCAGGATTCCTGAAGAAGGGCCTGTGCCCGAAACGTCGAATCTCCTGTTCCCTGGATGCTGCCTGACCTGCTGTGCTGTTCCAGCAATAAAGTTTCAACTTTGATCTCCAGCATCTGCAGACCTCACTTTCTTCACACTGACAGAGGCAGCAATTAGACCCATACAGTGAGGGATACCACATGGAGAGACTGAGTGATATCACCAGAGTGCAGCAAGTTATCAAGATCAAACAATTGTGTCGGAAGAACGGGTTTAGCTTCATGATGCACTAGTGTCAGTGTTCAGGGATGGGCAACCATTGAGCAGGTGAAGTGATGGCCGAGTGGTATTACTACAGCACGTATCCAAAACCTCAGCTAATGTACAGGGGAGAAAGGTTTGAATCCCACAATCAGAAATGGTGGAATTTGAAATCAATAATTTAAAAATAGTAATTAACAATCCATAAATAAATATGAAACCATTGCTGATGTAAAAAAAGCCCAAACACTTGTCCTTCAGAGATGGACATCTGCCCATCCTGACGTGGTCTGCACTACATAACCACAGCAAAGTGTTTGCCTCTCAATGACCCTCTGAAATGGCCGAGCAAGTTACTCAGCTCAATGGCAGCTAGGGCTGGACAAGAAAGGCTGGTCAGCTAAAGACACCAACATCCCATAACTGATTTTTAAAAAATAATCCATTAGGATGGACCCACTGGAACCATGCTGGGAGCAGTGTCCTGGCCAATCATGTCAGTAGGTTTGTGGACGGGGCTTTAAACTGACAGAGAGGATGCAGGGGCAGGGTTCAGGTGAAGGAACATTCCAAATCCAAAGAAAGGTGACGCATCGGAACAGCATGGGAATTTGGCTGAAGACATTCAGAAAGGAACCGGAAGGGACAGAGTTTAACTAAAACTACATCAACGAATAGGTATGTGACAGGACATTGTGGGAAAGAGGAAATTATGTCTTTTTTTTCGCATGGACAAAGTCTCTGCAATAAGGTAGATGGATTTGTGACACAGAGATAAAAGAAATTTAGACACCAGGGAGACATGGTTACAGGGCGAACAAAAGGTGAACATAAGTATTCAATAGCTCACAAACTTGCAGAAACCCAGGCAAAATGCGCAACGAGAACTATAATGGATAACAAAGGCATTACAGAGAAAACATTTGGCCGCAGATCATGAAGTAGAGTCAGAATGTAAATTCTGGCTACTACTTGCGAAGGACAGAAAAAGTAGAACAGTTTTAGCCACCGAACAGCATTTCATTGCACATCACTGCATTAAACAGGAACTAATTGGAATTTTTTAACAAAGATATTGTGATAATATTGGGAAACTTCAATATTCGCATAATCTGGGACAATCACACTGACAACAGTTATAGTGGAAGGGGAGCACGGATAACTTTTTTTCAGTGTTTCTTTGAATAACACATTGTGCAACTAGCTCGGGACATAACTATGTCAGGTCGATGGTTGTGTGATGAAACTTAGTGAATGAGTAATGTCACCTGGAGAAATCCTCCGGGAAATTGTGATAAAGTTTAAAGAAATATAAAGTTTTAAAGTGAATCACAAATAAACAAGTTACAATGACAAGCAAAAATAGCCAATTGCATAAATTTGACAGAGAAGTGACCAAGGTAAACAGGCTGAACAGACTGGAACATGTGTCTGTAAATAAACAGTGGAAAACATTTGAAGGAACAGTGTAAATCACTCAAAAAAAGTACATTCCATCGAAACAGACAAAACTCAACAAGAAACACACTCCTGTCCCTCACGCAGGACAAAATGGATCATATTAGATTATGAGGCTGACAAGATCAGCAAAACGTGCTTAAAATCCAGAAGTGAGAGCGTGCTTTAAGAGTAAGTTTTAAAGGAATCGCAAAGGGTCTGCTCGCAGGAGGAGGGCAGGTGGAACGTGAATCATTGTCAGGATTTAATGACACAACAGAAACAGGAAGAGATGAAGGTGTTTGAGGTGGTGAGAGTGTTACAGAGAGTGGCCAGGACCTGAACGGTGTTACAAAGCCAGTACGGATTGCTGCAGCTGGAGGGGTTTGCAGAGGTAGGGAGGGACATTGGAGGGAGAGGATCAACCAGCTGCTCATCCAAAACCACGTCAGAGGCCACAGGATTTTTCGTACACACTATTGACCATCCTCAGGCCATAGGATTATTCACACACAGTACTGACCATTCTCAGCCCACAGGAGTATTCACATAATGCATTTACGAATTACAGGCCAGAGGATATTTCACACACTGTATTGACTGTCTTCAGGACACAGGATTATTCACAGATGGTATTGATCATCCTCAGGCCACAGGATTATTCGCACAGTTTTGAGCATTCACAGCGCACAGGATTATTCATACTCTGTATTGACCATGCACAGGCCACAGTATAATTAACAAACAGAAATGACCATGCAGAGACCACAGATTATTAACACACAGCATTGACCATCCACAGGCCACATTATTACTCACACACAATATTGACGATTCACAGGCCACAAGTTTATCAACACACAGTATTAACCATTCTCAGGCAGCAGGATTATTCACACACATTATTGCCCATTCACAGTTCTCAGGATTATTAACACACAGTATTGAACAACCTCAGGCAACAGGATTATTCACACACACAGTATTGACCATTCCCAGGTCACAGGATTTCTCACACACTATATTGACCAGCCTATGGCCACAGGATTTTTGAACACAGTGTCTTGAACATTTACAGGTCACAGGATTACCCACACAATGTATCAACTACCCTCAGGCCACAGGTTTATTCACACACAGTATTGAGCAGTCACAGTGCACAGGATTGTACACACACAGTATTGAGCAGTCACAGTGCACAGGATTGTACACACACAGTATTGACAATCCTCAGGCCACAGTATTATTAACAAACAGAAATGACCATGCACAGGCCACAGATTATTAACACACGCTATTGACCATCCACAGGCCACAGGCTTATTAACACACAGTATTGACCATCCTAAGGCAAAGGTGCATTCACACACAGTATTGACAATTCACAGGCTACAGGACTATTCACACACAGTACTGACCATCATCAGTCTGGAAGATTATTCACACAGTATTCTACATCCTCAGGCCTCAGGATTATTCCCATACTGTATAGACCATCCTCAGTTCACAGGATTACTCACACACAGTACTGACCACCCGAAGACTGCAGGATTATTCACTCACCGTATTGAGCATTCACAGCCCACAGGATTATTCACACACAGTATTGAGCAGTCACAATGCACAGCATTATTCGCACTCGGTACTGACTATCCTCAGGCAAAGGGTTATTCACGCACAGTATTGACGATTCACAGTCCACAGCATTATTCTCACATAGAATTGAACAATCGCAGGCAACAGGATGAATCACACATTACATTGATCATCCTCAAGCCACAGGATTACTCACACACAGTATTGACCATCCTCAGGACGCAGTACTATTAACAAACAGTATTGACTCTGCACAGGCCACAGATTATTAACACACAGTAGTGACCATTCAATGGCCACAGCCTTGTTCCCGCACAGAATTGACTATCCTCAGGCCACAGCCATATTCACACACAGTATTGACTATCCTCAGGCCACAGCCATATTCACACACAGTATTGAGCGGACACAGTGCACAGAATTATTCACACTCAGTATTGACCATCCTTATGCAAAGGTTTATTCATACACAGTATTGACGAATCACAGGCCACAGGATGAGTGACACACAGTATTGACCATCCTCAGGTACCAGGATTATTCACACATGATATTGACCATTATCAGGACACAGGATTATTCATATACAGTATTGACTTACCTCAAGCCACAGGATTTTTCACACACAGTATTGACCATCCTCAGGCCACAGGATTATTTTCACAAGGTATTGACCATCATCAGGTCACAGGATTACTCACCCAATATACTGACCGTCCTCACGCAACATAATTATTCACATAAAGTATTGACCATCCTCAGGCCACAGGATTATTCACACACAGTATTGGCCATCCTCAGTATACAGGGATACTCAAAAAAAAACATTCTCAGGTCACAGGGTTACTCAAACACAGTATTCACCACCATTAGGTCACAGGATTAATGAACACACTGTCTTGACCATTTACAGGTCACAGTTTTATTCATACACAGTTTTGACCATTCTCAGGCCACAGGATTGTTCACACAGTATATTGATCAACCTCAGGCTGCAGGATTATTCACAGACAGTACTCACTACCCTCAGGTCACAGGATTGTTCACACACAGTAATGACCATCCAAGGGTTATTCACACACAGTATTCAGCATTCACCACGCACAGGATTATTCACATACAGTATTGACCTTCCTCAGACCAAAGGATTATTCCCACACAACTGACCATCCTCAGGCCACGGGATAATTCCCACTGAGTTTTGGCCATCCTCAGGCCACAGGACTGTTCACAAATAATATTGACCAGCCTCGCGCCACAGGATTATTCACATACAGTATTCACCATTCACAGTCCACAGGATTATTCACACACAGCATAGACCGTTAACAGACCACAGGATTATTCACACAGGGCATTGAACAGCCCCAGTCAACAGGATTAATCACATTGTTTTGACCATTCTCAGGCCAAAAGATTGCTCACACACAGTATTGCCCATCCTCAGCCAAGGGTTAATCACACACTATTGACCATTCACTGTCAAAGGATAATTCACACACAGCATTGACTGTCACAGGCCACAGGTTTATTCACACACAACATTGAATATCCTCAGGCCACAGGTTTATTCACACACAGTATTGACCATCCACAGGCCACAGATTATTAACACACAGTATTGACTACCCTTAGGCCACTGGATTATTCCCACACTTTATTGATTATTCTCAGGCCACAGGTTTATTCACACACAGTATTGACGATTCGCAGGCCAGAGGACTATTCGCACATGGTAATGACCATTCACTATCCAAAATAATTTCAGTCCAAGACAAGATCTGAAGCAATCAGTATGTTTATAAGACGCTTGCAAGCGTGGTGCCGGGAATAAGGCACACAGAGTTTAGCAAATACATACCTTATAGAGGATTCACTACTCCAGACCCGGTGCCCATTACTATTGTTTCTCTCTTGCCTTATCCGGCCTTGTGCATAACAATGGACAGTTTTACTTGGCCATTTCACCACATCCTGCTCTGACCCATTGTTAGGTATATCCACCATCACCTCTATCTAAATCCCCCACTTGTGACTTTCCCTCCCTTTCCCCAACCATATTGATCCTTATGACCTTTTAATTTGGGTATGTTCCTGTGTTTCTGTAAAAGTGGGAAACAGATGCTTATAACTACTGCTTGTACAAGCATATCTGGCGTAACCTACATCCTCACAGCACTTTATCTCGTTGTCTATACCATCTACCACTGTTTGCAGGCACGTTTCATTCTTGTATGCACATTTTAGCTAATACAGAAACAATTACATATTTCCTTCACATAGTTTTCATTCTTGTTGATTCAGCTCTTGGTTGAAACAATTATACACTGGTGTGAGTGCATTTACCTTGCACAAGTAATTATAATCGCAGAAGTAACACTACTTTACCTATATCCAACAATTTCCCCCTTTGCTTTAATTACCATTTGTTATCTTCTGCATTTTTCTTTTAAGCATTCCACCAAAATTCACAAGCATCATTCGGGAGATTTCATCCATCTTGGTCTCACTCATCCCCTCATTATTTAATCGACAAAGTTCCTCTGCCTGATTGCCTTTTCGGGGCATCTGTTTTATTAAGGCTGTCTCAATCAGTCTTTGGGTGAGTCCTCGTATACAGGGCATGATACAACACCCAATGGCTACCAATACCCCGGCTACTACTATCAGGGAAGTAAGGATGGAAACTACCACCCCCTTCCATTTTACAAACCAGGATTCAAGCCATCCTGTGAGAGATGTGTCTACTCCTGAACTCTCAAACAATCGCTCTGCTAAGGTAGTCAATCCCCTTAACGCCCGAGTAATTGAACCACCAGGTGCAGTGTTATTAGGAATAAAGGTGCAACAGCTTCCTCCTAACATCACACATACACACCTCTTTCTGCTAAAATCATATCAAGGGCCATTCTGTTTTCCCATGCCATCCTATTTGTCACATCAAGCTGTTCTAATATTCCTTTAACCGCATCTCTTGTATAATTTATAAATCGCTGTTGATTATAGAAAATGTAATTTATCCAATCTACATTTTTATTAATGGTTACCCACCAAAATGGAGCTGACTCATAGCCTGCTGCAATCTGATTATGAGCCTTGAACTCATCAGGTACCCTCCTAGGGACTCCCACAGTATCGAGATAAATCCTGTCATCGAAAGAAGTGTGTAACAGTGATCTCTTACTTCTTCCCTTTTCCCCACTATCTTTTCCCTCTCAAATGCCAGGGTAAATGGAATTGTCAATTGTGCAATTGCACATATCCCTCTCCAATCCGGTGGTAGGGTGGGTCTCAATATTTTGCCTCCACAGCACCACCACAGATCCGCTCGGGGCTGAGTAGTTCCCTCCCTTGTCTGTATCGGTGACATTCTTGATCTCTGTACATACATTCAGCTCCCCCAAAGTTCTAGACCGATTGGCAACTTGTCTATGCACACACGTCGTGTGATTTCCACTGCGGCTGAAAACGTAGGGCTGGCTTTTGAATCTTTGTTCTCTGAGAGTCTCTCTTTTTCTCTCTTTTTCTCTCACTTTTTCTCT
>NW_025212394.1:3255-7733 GCF_004010195.1 Chiloscyllium plagiosum | reverse complement strand
GGGTCTGTTTTCTCAAGACTTTCTTATTTACCTTTCTGCATTTGATACATCCCTCACATATTTGTTTTGCAATTGTATATATTCCTTTACATCCATATTCCCTAAGAACTACATCACACATTGCTTGTACTCCCCAATGACTGCCTTGATGTAGGACAGCCATTATCTAACGCATCATCATTTTGTTTAACATTTCCCTTCCATCAGGTAACATCCATTCCCCGTCTGCTGTTTTTTGCAGCCCCAAAATATTTCAATTATTTTTCTTCTCTTTCAGTAAATATGGGAGATTCTGGGGATCAGGAACAGTAGGTATTAGGGAATGAATCAGCACTCCTTGTGGGTCCAGGCCTGCTTCCTTAGCCACTTTATCGGCCTATCTATTCCCCCTAACATCTGGTTCATTTCCTTTGTGATGACCATTTACATGCATTACCGCTATTTCTCGGGGGAGTAATAGGGACTCCAAGAACCGTTTAATCAACTCCTAATGTACTAATTCCTTTCCCCAGCTATTGATCAGTCCTCTTTCCTGCTATACCTTTCCAACAGTGTGCACAACACCAAATGCATATTTAGAGTCACTGTATGCTGCTCCCTCTTTATTTTCTAACGCCGTAAGGGCTCTTTCCAATGCATACAGATCGCAGGTCTGAGATGGCCACCCATTTGGCAACCTTCCTGCCTCTACCACACTGCGTTTTGTCCCGTCGACAAATGCATACTCATTATTTCTTTTCCCTTCAGTCACCCGAGCTGATCCGTGTATAAAAGGTCAGGCTCCTGCATGAAGCGGAACATCTCTCAGGTCCATGCGGACTTTAGTTTGGTATTCTATAATGTCAAGGCAGTTGTGCTCTGAATTCTGAGGAGATTCTCCTTCCCCTTTCCAAAGAAAGGCAGCTGGATTTAAACAATTGTCCGTGACCAACACTAGACCATCCTTTTCTATTAATTTTGCCTCATATTTCAGAATCCCCGAGTCTGTCAACCATCGCCCAGCTTTTTGGTTTAGGATCGTTCTCACTTGGTGTGGGGTGTTTACTATTAGGGCTCCCCCAAATGTAAATTTTCTGCTTTCCTCCACCAACAGTGCAGTGGCAGCCATGGCCTGCAACACACTCAGGCCACCCCCGGGATACTGGATCCAATAGCTTGAGCATAAGAATCAATCCACAATATGCAATGTCCCATTAAACCCAAAAAGTTACGTAATTCCCGTTTAGTCCTGGGCAGCGGAATCCCCACTATTCCCTCTAACCGTTCCGGGCTTATCATTCGCTTTCGCTCACTAACTAAATGTCCCAAGTATTTCACTTCTTGCTCCATATATTGTAATTTGTTTTTAGATACTCGCAGTCCCTGCTGACTCAGGAAATTCAATTTTTTTTAGTGGCTTCTACTACTCTTTCTCTTCTCTTTCCTGTTACTAAGAGGTCGTCTACATACTGCAACACGGTAGTTCCCTTGGGGCTGTTAATTTCTCCAATATTTGTTCTAACATCTGTCCAAATAAATTCGGGGATTGCGTAAACCTCTGGGGGAGCGCGGTCCACCGGTATTGCTGTTTCCATCCTGTCTTGGGATCTTCCCATTCAAAGGCAAAAAGTTCCTACTTTCCTCCGCCAAGGGACAAGCCCAAAAGGCATCCTTTAAATCTATCGCACTAAACCATTTGTGGTCATGAGGGATCTTACTTAATAACGTATAGGGATTTGGCACCACTGGGTGCCTGACCTGTTCTATTTGATTCAATGTTCTCAAATCCTGCAGCAATCGATAAGTTCCATCGGATTTCCGCACTGGTAGAATTAGGATATTATAAGGAGACAAACATGGCTCCAACAGTCCATCTCTAGCCCCTCAATTACTGGCTGCCATCCTCGTTTACCTTCTATGGAAATGGGATATTGTCGCTCATAAACAACGTCCCCTTTCTTTTTAAAACTTATTTCTAGGGGACGGATCTGTATTTTTCCACGATTCCCTTCTCTAGCCCATATAATAGGGTCTATCTCTCTCTCCACATCTTCTGTCAACATTGCCATTTGTACAACTAATTCTTTTTCCTGACTTCAAATCTCCAGTCCTAAGAGGATAATTAAATCTCTCCCTAGTAAGTTACTTCCTACATCAGGGATATACAACAGTTCCCCTCTGACTGTATCCTTTGGACCTTCTATCATCATAGCTTCAAATACTGGAACAGTAAATCCTTCCCCTTTTACCCCAGAAACAGTAATTGACTGTGTTGACATTCCTACTTTCTTTGGTTTAAAATTCAGCGATGACCGTACTACCCCCATATCTACAAGGAAGACTACCTCTTCCCCACAGGGTCCCACCTTCAAGTTTATCAAGAGTTCCTAGTGGCTCCCCGGGGGCAGAAACCCCTGACACCCCTATTCTTCATCAAAATTCATAAGCGGAATTGTCCTTTCTTCCCTTTGTAGATCAGGACACTCCCGCTTAAAATGCCAGAGTTTCTGCAATAACAGCATTCTGCCTGTGGAGACTTCCATCTCTGCCCCTGTCGCCCGAACCCCCTGTCAAATGCTTCCCCTTGTCTCTCCCTCTCCCTCTTCCTCTCTGTCCTACGTGCTGCCACCCGCCGCTTTGGTTGCTCACTATTGGTTCCATTCTTTTCTTAACTACCTCATCAAGCGTAGCTACTATCATTTTTGCCTTCTGTTTTTGTCTCTCAAACTCTCTCTTTGCAAACACTTTCTGTTCCTCTCTTAACAATTCATCTAATGGTGTTTCACTCCTCCCTTCTATCTTCAGTATCTTTCTCTGTGTCTGGCCATGCCTTGATCACAAAATATACTTTCAAAAAACCCTGTGCCACTTTGTCCTCAGGGTTCATTCCGGAGTATTTCCGCATTGAGTCTCTTAATCTTTGCAAGAAAGCTGAGGGAGTCTCATCTTTCTCCTCTTTAACATCAAAGGCTTTAGTCAAATTCTGCGACTTCGGAACCGCCTCTCTTATTCCTTTTAGAATCAGGCCTTTCAATTCCCTCATTTCTTCCCTATGCTCCGGGGTTTGATTTTCCCACTGGGTGTCTCTGAGGGGAAACTCCGTCTCTCCCTGTCCAGTATCCCCATCCCCAATGGGAAGTTCCCTGTCCCATATTTTAATGGCTGCTCCTGGTATAAGTCCCCTTTCTTCCCCAGTAAATAATACATTCAAAATAGACATTATCTCAGTCCACGAATACAGACTGGGCCCCAAAAATTGATCAATTTGTTCAGACAGCTCTACCGGATCCTCAACCATGACCTTCATCTCCTTTTTAAATGTTCTGACCTCCCAACTGGTGAGGGGGCACTTACAAACCCAATCTCTTTGTCCAATATTAGTACCTCCCGAAGGGAATAAGTCTTTACATTCTTCCCCTTTTTTATTTTTGTTTTTCCCCCTTAGGCTTTGGTTTCGATTTTCCAGAGGCCTCCTCTACATCTACTTTATCTCCCCTTCATTTTGTTGAGGATTGATGATCGGGAACAACAACATCCCTGTCCACCGCCCCTTTGTCCTCTTGTGGGTCATCCGTTCCCTGCCCCTGTCTGTCTGTCTCTCCTCCTCCCCCATTTTCACGTAATCTGATTTTGTGATACGGTGGGGGGTGGGCGGGTGGGAGGGGGAGTGCAAGCAGGCAAAAGGATCCCAGGGACTGGGTGGGGCAGAGGGGGAATCCTTTGACTTTACTACCATCATTCTCAAATTGCCCTTCCAACAGGACGCATAGTCCGCCTCTTCTTGACTAAAAGTTTGTTTTTTATTCACATACAAATCTAAAGTTGGACGAGGGAAATCCAGTAGATGTAGTGTACCTGGACTTTCAGAAAGCTTTTGATAAAGTCCCACACAGGAGGTTAGTGAGTAAAATTAGGGTGCATGGTATTGGGGGCAAAGTACTAGATTGGATTGAAAATTGGTTGGCTAATAGGAAACAAAGGGTAGTGATAAACGGCTCCATTTCGGAATGCCAGGCCGTGACCAGTGGGGTATCACAGGGATCCGAGCTGGGACCACAGCTTTTTACAATATATGTTAATGATATAGAAGATGGTATCAGCAATAACATTAGCAAATTTGCTGATGATACAATGCTGGGTGGCAGGGTGAAAAGTGATGAGGATGTTAGGAGATTACAGGGTGACCTGGACAAGTTAGGTGAGTGGGCAGATGCATGGCAGATGCAGTATAATGTGGATAAATGTATGGTTATCCACTTTGGTAGCAAGAACAGAAAGGCAGACTACTACCTCAATGGAATCAATTTAGGTAAAGGGGCAGTACAGAGAGATCTGGGTGTTCTTATACACTAGTCAATGAAGGCAAGCATGCAGGTACAGCAGGCGGTGAAGAAGGCTAATAGCATGCTGGCCTTCATAACAAGAGGAATTGAGTATAGAAGCAAAGAAGTGCTTCTGCAGCTGTACAGGGCCCTGGTGAAACCACACCTGGAGTACTG